>NC_079219.1:48642867-48942867 GCF_029633865.1 Lampris incognitus
GAGTGAATCGCTGCTTTGATGTAATTTTACGTTTCAAATGGATTCTTGAATTATTTTGTTAATACATATTTAATGGGTGATGTAGTTGCTTGTCAAATTTTATTTGGCATTGGTAACTAGAAGTGAATGTTTACAGAATGGTAGGAGTGGTAACACGTGCTACAGAGTCTATTTTGCACGGATGTGAATACAAGTGTACCTTGAGATTTTGGCTTGCCCTTTGGTGTGCCTTGAAAACCACTGGTGTAACATACATTAAGACTTGGATCAGACACTCCCAGGAAGGTGTTGCTACAGGGCATGATGAAAGTTAAAGATTACCATCTTGTAGGGTTTCTCAGAATTTTCACTGTGTGCTGTATGTAGCATAATATATGACATGGGAAATTTAGTGACTGACCAGATGACGGTCTATGAGATGAAAATGTGACTTGGGAGTGTTTAGCTGGTGTGGCTGCTGTGTGTCGGTGTCCCGCTGTCTATCTCCTGTCTGCAGGGAGGCTGCACACCTCTGTGGGAGGTGTGTGTGTCCATTCCGGTTACACATACACCTCTGTGGGAGGTGTGTGTGTCCATTCCTGTTAGAGGCAGAGCGCTTTCCTGTGGAGAACCTAGAGGAGAGTGCTAGCACTGCTGCTGACGTCACTTCCTCCTGGCTGATATCCTCAGAAATTATAATGGGGCTGGAGTGATAGTGTTCCTGGTGATACACACACACACATGCACACACACACACAAACACACACACGTATGAGCGCTTACACATACACACACACACCATGCAGGCACACACTTACACAGAAAAGAATTCACCAAAAGATGTGAAGTTCTGAAAAGTCCTTTTTTGTGAATTGTTCAACTTCACAACCGAGTGGTGTGTGGAGTGTGAATTGTGGCAACAACTGTTTCTTTTCTTTTTTTGGGGGGGAGGATTTTTTTCTCCTTGTTCTCCCCACTTGTATCGGCCAATTGACCCCCTCTGCCGACCTGGGGAGGGCTGCAGACTACCACATGCCTCCTCCAATACATGTGGAGTCGCCAGCTGCTTCTTTTCACCTGACAGTGAGGAGTTTCACCAGGGGGACCTAGCGCGTGGGACGATCACGCTATTCCCCCCAGTTCCCCCTCCCTCCCGAACAGGCGCCCCGACCGACCAGAGGAGGCATTCGTGCAGCGACCAGGACACATACCCACATCCGGCTTCCCACCCGCAGACAATTGTGTCTGCAGGGACGCCAGACCAAGCCGGAAGTAACACGGGGATTCGATCTGGCCATCCCTGTATTGGTAGGCAACGGAATAGACTGCCACGCTACCCGGGCACCCCGCAACAACTCTCTCTCTCTCTCTCTCTCTCTCTCTCTCTCTCTCTCTCTCTCTCTCTCTCTCTCTGTCTCTCTCTCTCTCTCTCTCTCTCTCTCTCTCTCTCTCATCTCCTCTCTCTCTCTCTCTCTCTCTCTCTCTCTCTCTCTCACACATACATACATACATACATACATACACACACAAACTTCCATCCCAGGGGTGCATACAAGAGAGACGTGTTGGTGAACAAACACAACCACAAATAAACAAAACAAACAGTGGGCTCTTTTTTAGTGAATGTTTTCTTCAAGATGATACGAATAGGCTGCAGTTCCTCTCATTAAAATGAAAGGTCATGAATTGCAGTGCTTATATAAAGTGCTTATGGCTGCTGAGGACCTCTTGCTGTTCACCTTCAGCATTTGTTTGTAAGCAGTCCTGGGGACTGAATGGGCAAACTGTACCTGCTCTTCACCTGTTCACTTAAAATATGAAGTGTGTGTGTGAGAGAGAGAGAGAGAGAGAGAGAGAGAGAGAGAGAGAGAGGAGAGAGAGGGAGAGAGAGAGAGATTTAACATTTTTAAGAACACCCGTTTGTTCCACCTATCAGACCTGGAGATGAATGTGGATGAAGTCTTTTTGTTTAAGAAAAATGAAATCCTCAGCCATGACATGGTGATGGAGAGGAGCCGGCTAAAGATTGAATTTCATCATTGATGTAATCTCGACAGGGGAGGTGATGCTCAATATGCAAACGGCATCCATGCGATGGTGTGCATATTAAGCGTACAAATGTGTCATCCATGCGCACGCGCAATTCATGTGCTACGTATTTTTCGAAGAGCGAGCTGTGAGGAGTGAGAGAATGTGTAACCTCCAGTGGCAGATCTACTCGTGAAAACATATTTGCGTCCCACACACCACCGGGTCTGACGAGCTCTTCGGCAAATGGAGCTTGCGAGCGTGTGCAAGGCTGAGCTTTATAAGAAGCGACAGTCCAGTGATGATATTCCATGTAATCATGAATATCCAAAAAGTGCTGAGTGGAAACCACCCGGGCAGTCCGCTTCAAGTCCCATCGGAGGCTTCAGGGTCTCGTAAGTGTTACTGTAAGTGGATGCCTATGCAGTTCACTGTGTGGGTTAACGGGTGTAGCACAAAATTCTGGGCCATAAGCCGTCTCTGTGGGCCCCTTTCCTCTAGCTAGTTAGCTATCATATAGCTTTCCTCTTTCGCTAGTTAGCTAGCTACCTTGTGGAGGATGAAAGAAAGGAGATGAGACCACTTCTCGTTTTGACCACACAGCCGTGGGGTCGTTTATTTCCTCCAACAAAAACTAGGTCAGCAGTTCATTCTGCTAAACCTCAGCCTCATGTCTACCCACAATACCCTTTGCGAACCCCCGCCCACCGTCTTAAAGGGACTGTCTCTGGCCCGCATGGTGAATATGTAACCTGCAAGTAGGTCACTACACACGCACCCCACCAGAATTCACCATGACAAGAAGAAAAAAAAATCAACGTGGCGGGGGACGAATAATGCGGCCAAAACGGCTCCTCTTGACGGGTGTAGGGGCAGGGGGGTGTCCACGCTGAGGGGGCTGGGCCAGTTGAACCGGCCTGTCCAAGTCCAGGTGAGCTGGCTTGAGATGGTCCACCGAAACCCACTGCTGCTTACCGCCGACATCCACAACAAAGTTCTTAGCCCCCGCTGCCAGGACATGGAAGGGACATCCTAGGGGGGCTGCAGGGGGTACGGTGGGCGTCATGCCGGATGAAGATGTACCCAGCCGACTGCAGGTCCCTAAGACTGAGGGAGGCTGTGTCGCGAAGTTGGGACTGGAGTGAAAACGCTGGGAGCGTCCTGGACAGTCCGTTGGTGGGCAGCGGACCAGAGTGCCACGCCATCTGGGAGAAATTCCCCTGGAACCCGCAGTGGCTGACCCTAAACCAGTTCAGCCGACGAGGACTGGAGGTCTTCCTTAGGGGCAGTCCGCAGGCCAAGCATGACCCATGGGAGCCGGTCGACCCAGCTACTGTCTGTTAGGCTGGCCCAAAGAGCGGCCTTCATAGCATGATGAAACCGCTCACATAAACCGTTGCCCTGCGGGTTGTACGCCGTGGTGCGGTTCAGCTTCACCCCTAGGCTTTCAGCGACTGCAGTCCAGAGCTCAGATGTGAACTGCGGGCCCCGGTCAGAAGTGAGGTCAGATGGCATGCCAAACCGGGCTACCCAGGACCCGATGAAAGCCTGGGCCACCTCAGCAGACATGGTGTTGACCTGGATGTGTAGGACGGGGTAGGCGTCTTGGCATTCTTAATCACACACATGGGCACCAGCCCACTGTTAGCCTTCATGACCATATGCAGGGGGGGAGGGGAGGCCCATGGACTGTAGGAGCGGCGCACGATGCCGAGGCGCTCCATGTTGGCAAACTCCTCCTTGGCGATGGCGAGCTTGGCTGGGTTGAGGCGCTGTGCTTGGGCGTAGACGGGAGGGCTGTGGTGGTGATGTAGCGTTCCACTCCATGCTTTGCGACTGCTGATGAGAAGATGGGCGTTGTGAGGGTCCGGAAACTCAGTGAGCAGACGCTGAAATCATCCCCGGTGGCAATCATGTTTGACAAGCCGATGGGACCCGCCTCCCCCAGCTTACATGGGTAGGAGGCAGGAGACGGCGTCAACCAAGCGGCGGTTTTTAACGTCTACCAACAGTCCATAAGCCTGCAGTAAATCCGCACCGAGGAGGGAAATGGACACCTTCGCCATTACAAAGTCACAGCTGAACCGCCGACCTCTAAAAACCACCTCCACATACCTCGTGCCATAGGTGTGTACGGGGGTGCCCTTAGCAGCATCCATAGGGGGACCGATCTGTCGGCCATTGTGTCCATTGGTGTTGCAGGCAGGATGCTCCGCTGCGCGCCCGAATCAACTAGCAATTGCCGGCCGGAGATGGTGTCCTGAATAAACAGCAGCCTGCCTTTCTGGCCAACGCTCAGGGCTACTACTGAGCGCCGGCCCTGGCTTTCCCGCCCTGCTGAAAGTGCATGGTGCACGGCATTGCTTGGCTTTGGTTCCAAACCTAGCATGGTAGCAGCACAGTCCCCTTAAGTCCTGCTGCCGACGAGAAACTGCTGCCGCGGCAACGCCCGCAGCCCCAACCGGCGGTGGCGGAAGAGCGTGGGCAGGCAGCAGAGCGGCTGCACACTGTTGTCGGCTGGCGAGAAAAGTCCTGTTAGCCTCCGCGGCCAACTCCCGAAAGTTGCTGGTGGTGGACAGCTTGGAGCTAGCCAAGGCAGCACGGACATGCGAGGGGAGCTGATGGAGGATCAGCTGGCCAAAAAGGAAGGCGGGGTCGCACGACCCCAGCATACTCAGCATCTTGTCCATTAGCTCTGATGGCTTGCCGTCTCCTAAGCGTTGTAGCGAAAACAACCAGTCCGCCTGCTCCACCTCTGCTAGCTCAAAAGCCTGCAGCAAGTGTCTTTTGATCATACCGTACTTATCCACGGGTGGCGGGGCTTGCAGCACGCCCAATATCCATGACACCGTAGATGTTCCGAGTGCCGCCATGACGTAGTGGTACTTGGTCTCATCCACGGTGATGTTCCTAATCGCGAACTGGGCTTTGATGTGAGCGAACCATGCTGCGCAGCCATTTCCCAGAAGTTGGGGAGTTTTAACTTGACAGTGTTAGCCACTTGCCGCTGCACTGGTAGATTCGTTCGCCATGGCTCACGTTGGGGTCACCGATGTGGAGGATGAAAGAAAAGAGACAAGACCACTTCTCCTTTTGACCACACAGCCGTGGGGTCATTTATTTCCTCCAACAACTAAGTCAGCAGTTCATTCTGCTAAACCTCAGCCTCGTGTCTACCCACAATACCCTTTGCTAACCCCCGCCCACCGTCTTAAAGGGACCGTCTCTAGCCCACATGGTGAATATGTAACCTGCAAGTAGGTCACTACAACCTTTCTTTTAAAAGCTACTAGCTCTCTTTCTTTTGGAAGAAATTACTCAACAGTTGGTTTCCCTCATTTTGCCTTCTCTCCCTTTCCTTTTTTTCTTTTCCTTTCTGGAACCCAGATTTTGCTTTCTTTGGGAAAGACTTGACTCTGTGCTTGTGCTTGTATCAGCAGTCACTCGCAACAGGACTAGATGAGCTGCATCATGAGGCAGACTAAACCCCCCCCACCACCACCACCACTATGACGCCGCCGATGGGTAAGGTCTGTGGGCCACCTCAAAGTGAGAGGTTTGGAGTAGCAACTTTTTCAGAAGATAATTCTGTTTTTCTTTATAACCTGGGCAGCTGTGAGGGGAGTTTCAGTCACATTTTGATTCAGTCTGTGTTGAAAATTTACAGTACACAATATATAGCATTCATTTGCATATTCAACTATGGAGATTTAAGAGTTACCGACTAGTCCCTCGGAAAATGATTCCCCCTCGCGTATGATTTTTTTCTGAATGATTTTTCGAGAAAAGGCATTTGGCACAACCATCACCAAGGCACGAGTCACAGACGTTCAACATGTTCTCGTCCCATGGCGTTGTGTATTGACGCCATGGACCAAATATAGATTTATGACGCGAAAGGTACCCTTCAGTGTTTGTCTAGACATAAGGGGTGTTTCCAATGTGAAATTTTCTCAATCATTTATGAATATCAAATTACTTCATAATTATGGACAAGGTTAGGGTTAAAGAAGCAGTCCGCGACTTTTCAAACTATTTTGTCTGTTTGAAATGTGATGACGATGGACAGACAGCAAGTCAGTATGACCGTAGATTAATGTTCCAACATACAGACAGGTGGCAAATTAAGAGGAAAAAAAAAACAACTTAAAGTGTCTGTTGGGCCCCCAGACAGTTCCAATGCTCCTTGCATAGATTCTACCAGTCTTTGAACTCTACTGGAGGGATGGATGCCATTCTTCCAAAAGATATTCCCTCATTTGGTGTTTTGATGATGGTGGTGGAGAACGCTATCTAACACGTTGGTCCAAAATCTCCCATAGGTGTTCGACTGGGTTGAGATTGGGTGACTGTGAAGGCCACTGCATATGATTTTTGATTTACATCATTTTCATTCTCATCAAACCATTCAGTGACCCCTCGTACCCTGGGGATGGGGGCATTGTCATCCTGGAAGAGACCACTCCCATCAGGATAGAAATGTTTCATCACAGGGTGAAGGTGATCACTCAGAATAACTTGGTATTGGGGCATAGCGGTCTGTTCCATTGCCTACCAACACAGGGATCACTGGTTCGAATTCTCATTGTTACCTTCGGGTGGGAAGTCGAATGTGGGTATGTGTCCTGGTCGCTGCACTAGCGCCTCCTCTGGTCGGTCGGGGCACCTGTTCAGGGGGAGGGGGAACTGGGGGGGGGGGGTAGTGTGATCCTCCCATGCGCTATGTCCCCCTGGCGAAACTCCTCACTGTCAGGTCAAAAGAAGCGGCTGGCGACTCCACACGTATCGGAGGAGACGTGGTAGTCTGCAGCCCTCTCCGGATCGGCGGAGGGGGTGGAGCAGCAACCTCGAAGGCTCGGAAGAGTGGGGCAATTGACCGGATACAGTTGGGGAGGAAAAAAAATGTGGGGGGGGGGTGGATAATTTTGTATTGGTTTGCAGTGACCCTTCCCTCTAGCGGGAGAAGTGGACCCAAACCATGGCAGGAAAATGCCCCCCACAGCACAACAGAGCCCCCGGACCCCCTCACTGTAGGGGTCAACCCAGGTTTTTTCTTTAATTTGTCACCCGTCTGTAGTTCGAGGAAGCCGAGATAAATAGAAATGGAGAAAAAGCAACTGATATGGTAGAGCTAAAAACCATTGTTGCATCAGCTGTCCAGTAAACGGTCTGCACGTGTGTAAAAAGAGACCTGTGTGGTTACGAGCTATGGGCACGCGGTTTCCCTTTCTTAATATTTGTTTACTGCCGCTTGTCATGTTGTCTTTTGTCCTCGTGGTCTATTAGTCGGACACCGGTAATTCTTTAGCGCGTGAGCACAACCAATTTCGGGAAGAACTCTAATTGACGTGTATACAAGGGACAGTAAATCAAATGATTGATGAAAAACCTTCCGCTGTTAATTGCATTACGCTTGCTTTGACTTAGAGCTTAATTTGACTAAAAGGTTTGATTAAGGTGTTTACAGTTGCAATAATTGTATTATTGTCTCAATCTGATTCAAATCAAAATTGTTAACTTGCATGTAAACACACCGAGTGGACAGTTTCTCAACACTCTTTACCTTAGGCTGATTTCAGCGCCTCCCTTTCCCCCTAACCATCATTCAGTCTGTCTGTCTATCTATCTGTCTGTCTGTCTGACAGTGTCTGTCTGACCTTCTGTCTGTCTGACTGTCTGTTTGTCTGTCAGTAAGACTGTTTGTCTGACAGTCTGTCTGTCTAACCTTCTGTCTGTCTGACTGTCTGTCTGACTGTCTGTTGTTTGTCTGTCAGTAAGACTGTCTGTCAGACCATATGTCTGTCTGTCTGGCCTTCTGTCTGTCTGACTGTCTGTTGTTTGTCTGTAAGTAAGACTGTCTGTCAGACTGTATGTCTGTCTGTCTGGCTTTCTGTCTGTCAGGCTGTCAGTCAGTCAGGCTGTCAGACTGTTTGTCAGTCAGACCGTATGTCCGTCTGTCTGGCCTTCTGTCTGACTGACAGACAGTCAGGCTGTCAGACTGTGTGTCAGACTGTGTGTGCAGACGACGCTGAGACGTGATGAACTGAGGTGTGTTATGAGTGACGAGTGTGAGTGACGACCCTTTGGGTAATAAGACAATGACACAGTTGCTCGTCTATCTCTGGATTGAGGACAGATGACTATAATTATTTTTCATCTCATAGGGACAGCTGGGCTTGACCTGCTTTTTCTCCATGAGGTGACACCAGCATGGCGACATAATGCAAGGGGTCAGACACATGACTGAGACATGCAACCAAACCACAACCTGTTAATCACAGTCTCACTTTGGGACAACAAAATACATGTCACCATAAAGAAAAGAAAGACGGCCGAATATCACACAGACATAAATCACCTAATGTTGACCACAACTGCAGTGTGGAGGAAAATTTGGCTTCAACTGAACATCAGAAGTCAATCCCATAATTCTTGTTCTTCTTCTTCTTTTGGCTTATTCCCCGTTTCTCAGGGGGTCACCACATATCACAATTCAATCACATATTAGTAGTACAAAATGTCCCCATCCATCAAGACAACACTGGTGCTGCTGCAGCAGGTGACTGTTATCTAGGTCAGATCTGTCACACACACACACACACACACACACACACACACACACACACACACACACACACACACACACACACACACACACACACACACACACAGAGGCAGGGGTCAATACTGTTATCACAGGGCAAGTGCAGACGGATGTAAGATTACATATGAAAAGTGAGTAAAGTTTTCTTCTATGTTTTTTTTCAACGCACATAAAAACACATGTACACGTGCACTTGCACATGCCGATGTGCACAAAGATGTGAAATCCCCCCCACACACACACATGCACGCGCGCGCACACACACACACACACACACACACACACACACACACACATTATTCCATCACTGGGACTTTTATGTATCAGCCGTAAGATGATGTGAGCATTTGAACTCAAGATGGCACCTCAAAAAGCCAGTGACCTTACCTGTGGTGACTGCACACTGATATGTACTCTAACTAGCCATGTTTACATGCACACACAAACTGGAAGTGAAATGTGGTAAAGATAACATGGCTTGTAAAATAGGACTATTGTTAGTGTGTTTATGATGGTAAAGGCAGTAATCAACAAGCGTACACCAGTAACAGATGTGGAGTGTTCCGACTCTGCTGCAGAGCAGCACCACCCGGGGCCATTTTGGGGTGAAGTGCCTTGCCCAAGGGCACAACAGCTGCTTCTGGACTCATGATACAGGCAACGCTCCCATTGTCAGCCCATGTTAAACTGGGGTTAGCCTGGTTACTGGTTCGCAATCTCTTCCTGCCAGTTTACGGCCACCCTCATGGCTTTCTCCCAAAATGGTCTTAATTATCAGTTGGCAATAGTTGCCTTATTGTGTGCATGTTAAAGCATCAGCTGCATGCACGGTCAGCAAGAGTAAGAAGCAGAATAACCTTCATGGAGTGTTATGAATGTGCAGGAGCTTGTTGTGGCATTTAGACATTTTGACAATTTTATAGTTTTTTTTTCTTCTTGATGCGGTTCATTAAATAACAGGACGTCATCAACAGTGTAAGACATGAGGACAGACATATCAGTAATGTTGTAAACATTTCATACCTACATCCATTTCACTCAGCTTCGCAACAGTAGGAAGATCAGGAGTCACACACTCAGACACCAACAGGTAGGCAGTGCCCAACTGTGAATACACACACACGCACACACACACACACACACACACACACACACACACACACACACCTTGAAGGCCTGGTTCCCTTGCTTTTAGCCTGACCCTCATTAAAATGTTGCCAGGTATGGTTTAGAATCGAACAGACAATTCGTCTCCATTCCACTGAGGAACTGGGCGGCATGGTGGCCCAGTGGTTAGTGCTGTCGCCTCACAGCAAGAAGGTCCTGGGTTCGAACCCTGGGTTGTCCAACCCTAGGGGTCATCCCAGGTCGCCTTCTGTGTGGAGTTTGCATGTTCTCCCCGTGTCTGCGGTGGGTTTTCTCTGGGTGCTCCGGTTTCCCCCACCATCAGAAAGACATGCATGTTAGGGTTAATACTCCTGTCTGTGCCGCTGAGCAAGGCATGGCAAGACGAACTGGAGTTGGTCCCCGGGCGCTGCACGGCGGCTGCCCACTGCTCCTAGCTACACAGCTAGTATGGGTTAAATGCAGAGCAGAATTTCCCCACGGGTATTAATAAATTATATCAAAATAGAAAATCAAAATCAAAACCTGAATACTTTACAGGATCTCACTGGACCTCAACACAGTCCAATGGGGCGATCAAACATTCAGTCTGTCAAAACTCATGACATGTCTCCTCTTCTAAAGTGGAATGCTCACAGTACAGTAACACAAGTCTTCATTTAGTTCATGTTTACTCAGAATATGTTTAAAATAGGTGCAAAATAGATGAGGGATTTCTTTCTACAGGTGACACAGTGAACCCCAACCACATGCAAACTTCCAACACCCGAGAGAGCAGAAAGTCCTGTAGCGTCACATACAAACACATGCTTCTGCAGACGGCACAGACGCAGCAAACAGTGGTTGTACTGCAAAAAAATATATAATTTAAAATCGAGAGAAAGCATGGTTTGCGGCAATTATCTTTTTCAACCAAACAAACTGAGACATGTCTGTCCATTCTGAGTTACCCATTGGACTGTGCTGAAGCCCAGCAAGGAGACTCGGTTAAGTCTGTACGATGCTAAATGACGTCCCACAACATTATAATGAAGTCTGGGTTATAGAAATAAAATGTTGAACCTACCCTGTAAAGGATAACTCTGGTTTTTTACAGCATGTGTGTTGTTTTCAAAGTGTTTGCCATCACATATATCAGTTATAATATCATTTTAGTCACCAGCTTCTTTTGGCAGAGTTTGCACACAGGACCACCATGGTACACAGCTTTACAAGACGTCTTATGGGACAACTGAGCACGACCTTTAAGTCTGTCCTTTTAACCACAACAACAACCAAAACCCTCAGTACCTCAGACTATGCATATGGTTTCCAGTATCCATGACCTTTCTACTAGTGTGCTGGCCAGTAGCTTAGTGATGGTTACTACTCCCTATAGTGAGCATAGGCTGCTCATTCCCACCAATTGAATTAATCTCAGCAATGTGATTGGCCATTGATAATATTAAATATTTCGAGCAATAACTTTTAAATTTTACTTTTCACTTCCAAATATGTGGTTTAGATAATTGGGTTGAATTGACATGGAAGATTCTGTTTGTGATATTCATGGACAGGATCTCAACGCGCAACGAAGGTGAGGAGTGTGTCCATTTTGGGAACCTCAGAATTGCATCTCCGCGCTACGCAGATGATGTGGTTTTGTTGGCTTCATCAGAACGCGACCTCCAGCGTGCACTGGGGCGGTTTGCAGCTGAGTGTGAAATGGCCGGGATGAGAGTCAGCACCTCCAAGTCGGAGGCCATGGTTCTGTACTGGAAAATGGTGGATTGCTCCCTCCAGGTTGGGGATGAGTTGTTGCCTCAAGTGAAGGAGTTCAAGTATCTCGGGGTCTTGTTCACGAGTGAGAGTAGGATGGAGCGGGAGATTGACAGGTGGATTGGTGCAGCATCAGCAGTAATGCGGACGTTGTACCGGACCGTTGTGGTGAAGGGGGAGCTGAGCCGGGAGGCAAAGCTCTCAACTTACCAGTCAATCTTCGTTCCAGCCCTCACCTATGGTCATGAGCTTTGGGTAGTGACCGAAAGGTCGAGATAGCAGATAAAAGCGGCTGAAATGAGTTTCCTCCATAGGGTGTCTGGGCTCAGCCTTAGAGATAGGGTGAGGAGCTCGGACATCCAGAAGGAGCTCGGAGTAGAGCTGCTGCTCCTTCGTATCGAAAGGAGCCAGTTGAGGAGGTTCCGGCATCTGATTAGGATGCCTCCTGGGCGCCTCCCTTTGGAGGTTTTCCGGGCACGTGCAACTGGGAGGAGAACCCGGGGTAGACCCAGAACTCACTGGAGGGACTACATGTCCAATCTGGCCTGGGAACCCCTTGGGATCCCCCAGAAGGAGCTGGGGGGCGTTGCTGGGAAGAGGGCTTACTACTTAGCTTGCTGCCACCGCGACCCGAACCCGGAGAAGCAGCTGATGATGAGATGAGAGGAGATGGGCTTGGAGAAACATGTATGACGTTTGGTGTTCAGTTGCTCCATAAGACACCATTGTAAAGCCGAGTCCAGCAGTGGTCCCATATCCAAACTCCCCAAACTGAAGCTGGTGAGTAAAAACCGCTGACCATTAGGAAACCATTTTTTAGCTCTTAGTTTGAATCAATGCGTTTTCTGACACTTGTACCTTATGGTGACCTAAAACACACACAGTTATACACACACAAACAGGCATATAAATACACTAAGTCCCAATTCCCTGAAATACACATTATTTGCAAACTGTTTGTGTGTGTGTGTGTGTGTGTGTGTGTGTGTGTGTGTGTGTGTGTGTGTGTGTGTGTAAAAGGGCCTGTGAAAATCACATACATAAACACACACACACTGATACCTCAGCAAGCACACACACACATGCACACACAATAATACACACAATAACACAATAAAAACCGTTTACCCATTTATTATAATTTTCTAAGTGCAAGCGAGAGAGGAAGAAAAAAGGGAGAGAGAAAGAGAATTTTTGAATTTAAAAAAAGTTAAACAACATCAACATAAGTAACTCCTTTACATTAAAACACCCAGAGAGAGAGAGCGAGAGAGAGCGAGAGAGAGAGAGAGAGGTGAAGGGTGGGGTGAGGGGGGCGGGGTGAGAGAGCGAGGGGCCAGAACTTAAGAGGAGAGTGAGCATTACAGTAAATGTTGGGGAAAGGCTGGGAGAGGTAAACAGTGTATTAGAGAGGGTAATGGTGAGAGGGCGGATGAGTCACAGGGAGAGAGAATGTATGAGAGAGAGAGAGAGAGAGAGAGAGAGAGAGAGAGAGAGAGAGAGAGAGAGAGAGAGAGAGAGAGAGAGAGAGAGAGAGAGAGAGAGAGAGAGAGAGAGAGAGAGAGAGAGAGAGAGAGAGAGAGAGAGAGAGAGAGAGAGAGAGAGAGAGAGAGAGAGAGAGAGAGAGAGGTCTCTTCTATGCAGATTCAACAGTCAATTGCAACTCTGCTGTTGGTTGTAGTACGTCATACTCATCATTTCACTGCACTAATTCAGAAGAAATAATAATACATTTTATTTGTAATGCACTTTTCATTAAGAGCAAACCTCAAAATGTTACAGCACGCTAAAGAAACCCAAACCAAAGGCAAAAAAAAAGACAAAGTCAAGAAAGGCTGTAACAAAACAGAAGGCTGTGGTACTGATGGATGGATGGATAGAGTTACACAAGACCCGAGAGACGGATGCAGAGGACTTTATTTCTCTTTTTGATATTGACAACCTGTATCTGAATACCTGCGTTTCATGTCATGAACATTGAACATGTTCTAATATGAATATGAATAGGAATTTAACTTGAATGTATCCTTGAACTTGGCAGCAGGGAGACTGAAATACTTACAGGGGAAAATAAAAAATGGGGGGATTTGAATGTGAAAGCAGGACAGAGAGAAAAAACACTGTAGAGATTCTATAAATGAGTGTGAGATAGAATTGTAGCAGATAGTGAGAAAATGAGGGGGGTGAGCAGAGGGAGGAGTGAGAGAGCAGGGAGAGAGAGAGAGAGAGAGAGAGAGAGAGAGAGAGAGAGAGAGAGAGAGAGAGAGAGAGAGAGAGGAAGAGAGGAAGGTGGGATGGGATGGGAGACAGATGGGTAGGAGGAGGAGGGGGGAGAGAGTTGGATGCTGAAAGAGGGGAAACAGCAGAGTTTGCATAGAAAGTTGGATATTTGGATTCCTGGTCAGCCCCCCCCCCCCAAACTTAAACACAGTTTATTTCAGATTTATCTCAAATGATTTTCATCTCTGTTTATGTCGGTGTCATCTCTGTGCGTTCTGCATTGTCCTGTTGCCAGAAAACATTCACCACGTTTCTGCACCGGATGGATTTTCAACACCTTGACAGAATATTGTACTGACAGAATATCTGACAGTCAGATTACTGCAAATGTGTGTCTGTGCCAACTTCTGCTCACGGTTTTTCTGTGTATGTGTATAAATAGTTAGCGAGAGCAAGGGATAGAGAGACCTACCGGAAGAATGTGTGTGTGTGTATGTGTGTGTGTGTGTGTGTGTGTGTGTGTGTGTGTGTGAGAGAGAGAGATACACAAGTCAGTATTTCATGGATGACTGTGTTGCTATGGGAACAAGATGTGGGCTCCCTATTCCCAAAAAGTGTCCTCCCTCCTTCCTTCCCTCCTTCCTTCCCTCTCTCTTTCTCTCTCTATTCATTTCTCTCTTTCCTTCTCCCACAGCATCCGCACCTCTCCTCTCTCCCCTTTCCCCGAACACATCCCATCACATGGCTATTTCTCTATCCATCCATCCCTTTCTCTCACTCTCACACACACACACACACACACACACACACACACACACACACACACACACTCGTCCATCCACCGTTTCCCTGCCCACTCATTTCTCTCTCTTCTCCCTCCTCCTCTGTTCCTTCTTCGTCTTCTTCTCCTCCCCTGCCTTTTCTCAACGTCTCCCCCACTATTCCTTTCACCCCCACCTACCTCTCTCGCTCTCTCTTTCCCCCTCCATCTCGCCATCTATCTCTCTCCCTGTCTCTCTGGTCCCTCTGTCTCTTTAACACTCACTTATATTCTATTCTTTTCTCGGTTGTCATGGCAATAGGCTGAGGGCGTGAGGGAGCGAGCGGGAGTGGGTGTTTCGGAAGTGACATCTCTTGGGCAGTAACCTTGTTTCCTGTGTGGTGGCGTTGCGGGGCGGATCGGAGGGCGCTCGCGGCGCAGCAACAGTGACGCCGTGTGGATGCTTTGGGTGAGCAATGGGGAACCTGGGACGCGTCGAGGGAGGGCTGGGTGGATGATCTGATAGGTGAGAATACACTACCCGCCTCTCCCTCTTTCTCCCTCTCTCTCGCTTGTTCTCTCGGCCGAACTTTCTCTGTCTTTCTCTGTCTCTCACTCTCTTTTTTCTCTCTGTTCCTATCGCTGAGGCTTTTTCCTCTGTCTTTTTCTCCCTCTAGGTCGAATTTTCTCTGTCTTTCTCTGTTTTCCTCTCGGTCTTTTTCTCTTGTCTCTCTCTCTCTCCTTCTCTCCTTCTCTATTTCTGTCTTTCAGTTCGCTATATTGGCATGACAAATATGATACATCTATATAGCCAAAGCACGGTCCACATAAATATTAACATGATATGAACAACAGGTATGTAAAAAAAAGACACTGACAAACAACAATTTGGTAAAATGACAACGCATATTGACTCTGATAATAGTCATACCAATGGTATTGAAATAGATGAGTAATATTAAATGACTTTATACATTGCATTTCAGTAAAACTTGTTCCCGTTTCTTCAGCTCACTCTTTCTTTTTCTCGCTCTCTGTCGTTGTCGTTCTCTAACCCTCTGTCTCTCTCACATACACTCGCACACAGAGATATAGACAGAGAAACACGCAAACAAACAGGTGCACGCTCATGCAAACACACAAATGCACACCTGTCTCCTAACACATAGCCGTCTAGCTGAAGTGGAGTTGTTGTGGGGTGAATAATCAGCGTATCAAAGTTACCGGCTTACCGGGTTGGTCTCTGGCTGACATGGAAAACCAAGGTGTCCCACACACACGCAATACACACTTGTGATGAGACCGACTCATGACCTGAACACTTCTCGCGGCATCATCCTGTGTATCTAAAATGTGAGATGACGGGCAGGTTGCATGTACATACTGAGAGAATAGATGTAAAGCATTTACCGGTGTATTCTGCATCATGGTCCAGCTACAACAGAGGTATGTGTGCAGCCGATGTGGGCATGCAGATGTACACCTCACACAGTATGTGTCCTAGGTTGCCAGCACAGTCTGCATTTTGAATCAGTCATAGGCCCTTTCTACATCGGCTTAAACCTGTCTCATATGCAGGCAAAACCTCACGTCCTGTTGCATATGTCCTTTTCTGTGAACCACCAACTGATTGATATGTGGATGCTTCCTGGTTAGAGTTGTTTGCAAAATGTATATTTAAATTCATGTTAAACATTCAGGTGCTACATTTGCATTTGTGACACACTGCATTTCTACTTTGCTGTGGCCACATGTTTGGCTTATCTGCTGTGGAGGTGGTTTGGGTGATGGAGTCAAGAGTGCATCTGATTACAGCTGGTACACCCAGAAACCAGGTGTTAAAGTATTTTTTCAGCTCATTTCCACACAGATGGACAGGTTTCCCTTGAGTTGAGTGTGAATTTGAGCCATTGCTGTACCCACTGCACCATTTTGAAGAGGGTGCGTTCGGAGGGATGAGAGGGAACTCCATCACACGTTTTCTGGTCCGGGTCAGATGGTCAGAAGATGCTGATTTTAAACCAGTAAGCAGAGAATATTCCGGAGTGACATCCCAGAATACTGACATTAGTAATTTTCTCAGACTTTGACCGATGTCTTTTTATTTTTACAACTCAAATTAATTCTTTACAGCTCAAAAAAAAAATTTCAGTATTTAGTTTGACTCAAGGCATGATCAGTTTTATGCTTTCTACCTGTCCGTTGATCTTCACAATTACAGGCCAAAGCAACAATCCTAACGATTATTTTCGCCAGTAAGTTAAAAACAAAAAAAGAAAGACACTATGGGATTTGTGGTATTTTTGTGGTATTTAATAAATCCAAGTCCTAGAGATGCAAAAAATGAAACGGAGTTGTTTGTGCTTTTTCGGTATCTTCTTTACTGCCAAACACATAGAAGATTGAACTTGGGATTTAGTTATAGTTGTGTTTGTTTGTTAGTCTGAACATTTTATTTCTTCTTCAAACTTAACATCATCTGTCTACCATCTGCATTTTGATGCTGTGTTAAAAAAAATGGTAGGCTTTTATCCTTTTTTCCAGGCTGAAGTCCTGTTGGACAGTAACCATGAAAATGACTTCGAACAAAGTTATTCATAATTTGGATATTTGTGGATTAAGCCACCAATCGAACATATCAAAAAGGACCTCCAGGATGGATGAACTTCCTTCAGGGCTTTTCAGTACTCAACTCAGAAACAGCAAAATAAAACTTAGAGATGAGATCAAAATAAAACAGTATTGTAAAATTATTTTCAGTGTCTTATTTGGTGTAATTCTCGTGGACTTCCTGCGTCACTTACCATGCAATGAAAAACTCCTTGAAAAGCTTCCAAACATTCCTGAGGTTTGGAAATTAGCTAAGCAGAATATTATATGTTTGATATCAGAAGATTATTTATGGGGTTATCTACTCGTGTCAAGTCCTTTGTTACATCTGGCCCCTGCTGCTTCCTCTGATGCTCCCTCCAGTTACTAGTTTGTCTCTCTACCTGTTGCCACTTCTGCAGTGGCTCTCTCCCCGGGTGTCTGTGTGTTAGAGTGATTGTCTGAGTGGAGAGAGGTGTGCTGGAGTCAGAGCGGAGCCTCGTCAGTTGTATTCCGTCCTGTAATCAAGACTCCTACAAATACTCGGCTCCGCCACATCCACCCTGCCAGATCGTACATAGTTCCTGCTCATCCCACATGCTCTGCTCCGGCCCGTCTTCAACCCTTTGTCTCGTCAGCCCTGCTCCTCAGCTCTGGACCCCCGCCTGGCTCACCTACTTGGCTCAGCTTCCCACTCTCTGGACTCTGCTCGGCTCAGCTACGGCTTTCCCCCCTGTTATGCACAGCCAGCTACCAGCCTGGTTCTTCTTGTATCCAGTAATCCACTCTGCTCCATTCATCCGTGGCTCAACATCCCATCCCTTCAAGTTTGCAATAAATATTAATCTTTTACCATATTCCTGGCTCCTCGCCTCTCTGTGTCTAGCTCTTGGGCTCACTAGTTCAGCCCCACATAACAGTACGGTCTGGCCACATCATGAACCCAGTTGACACAGACGCATTCCAGCAAACTATAGCTAACTATGGCTCACTCATCGGTCAACATGACTTAAGCCCTGAAAACCCCCTTTGGATCATGTCAAGGACTTTTCATAGACTCTCTCAGACCTGCAAGGCAGAAACACCACCCTGAACCCTCAGCTGGCCTCCAGTACCACTCATCCGCCCCTTCAGCCATTTGTCCCTGCTACCGAGCGTTATGACGGCAACCCCTGGGCTTGCAGAGCATTTCTTGTGCAGTGTTCATTAGTGTTTGAACAACAACCCCATTTCTATGCCAGTGACCGAGCTAGAATTGCCTACCTGCTTGGCTCACTCCATGGTGTGGCTCTTTCCTGGGCTGCAGTGGTGTGACAGAAATAATCCACCATCTGCTCTCCCTACACCAACTTTACTCAGGAGATGAGAAAGGTTTTCGACCATCCCGTTCACAGTAAGGATGCCACTAAAGATTTCTGTCCCTCTGTCAAGGCTCCCGCAGTGTTGCCGACATGGCGATAGATTTCCACACCCTTGCCACTAACAGCGGCTGGAATGTTGAAGCTCTCAAGGTAGCATTCCAGAATGCCCTCCGCAAAACTATTAAGGACACGTTGGTGTCTCGCGATGAGCCCAATGGGCTTGATGAGCTCATCACCCCTGCTATCTGCATCAACAACTGCCTCTGTGAGTGCCGGAGGGAGAAGACAGGTCAAATTTTCTCCTCCATAACATCTTTAGCTCCCTTTACTCATTCTCCTCCCCCACCTGCCTCAGTTTCCTAGTCTCTTCCAGAACCTGAACCCATGCAGCTCGGCCAGGTCTGTCTCTCTACGGAAGAAAGACAGCACCAAATTAACACCAAGAGCTGTCTGTACTGTTGCCAGGTTGACCAGTACCTCTTTTTCTGTCCCCTGTGTCCAGCAAAAGGGAAAGCTCAGTAGTAATGGGAGAAGTGCTGCTGAGCCAGATAGTCTGCCCTTCTCCCCCCAGATCCCAGCTTGATGCCACCCTTGGGTGGCAGAGCCAGTCTTATTCCCTGCCTGCTCTCATTGATTTGCGTGCTGATGAGAGTTTCCTGGACCGTAAATTGTCACCCACTTGTCTCTGGACACTGTTCCATTCAACTCGCCTCTTGAAGCCAATGGCCAGCTCCTCACCCATGTCATGGAGAGAACTGTTCCTGCCATCCTCTGTCTCTGTGGGAACCATCAAGAGAAAATCAGTTTTCACATTATTGACTGCCCTTACTCTCCCCTGGTTCTCAGCCACCCATGGTTAACACTCCATAACCCACAAATCGACTGGACTGCTGGAAAGGTAAATTCTTGGAGTTCATTTTGTCATTCAAATTACTTGAATTCTGCCCTTGCTCTTGCTTCTTCTGTGCCTCAGTCTGTTCCAAAGCCTCCAACCCTTTCATCTGTTCCTCCTGTGTATCATGATTTAGCTCCTCTTTTCAGCAAACATCATTCCCTGTCGCTACCGCCACATCGTCCCTATGACTGTGCAATCGGCGTTCAGCCTGGAGTTCCTCTCCCCAATAGCCAGCTGTATCTCTCTCATCCTGAACAAGAGGCTATAGAGGAATACGTCCAGGGCTCCTTGGCTGCAGGCATCATCAGGTCTTCTTCCTCTCTGGTGGGTGCTGGTTATTTCTTTGTGGGGGGAAAAATTATGGTTCACTCAGACTCTACATTGATTTCTGTAGGTTAAACAATATCACTGAAAAACAAATATCCCCTGCCACTCATCAGTTCTGCTTTCGCTCCTCTCCATAGAGCCAAGGTGTTCACCAAACTTGACCTTTGGAACACCTACCACCTTGTCCGCATTAGGGAGGGGGATGAGTGGAAAACAGCTTTAAATAATCCACTCTGCCCCTTTGAGTACCTGATCATGCCATTTGACCTGCTGTTTTTCAGGCTCTTGTGAATGATGTGCTGAAGGATATGATCAAATGCTTCATTTTTGACACTTGGATGACATCTTAGGTCCCTTTCACACTTGAAAGTTCAAACCAAGGTCTGAACCAGAGTCTGGTTCTGGTGCTTTCACATCTGTTATTTTATAGTCATTAGGTTCAGGACTTTTGCTTTCATACCAGCGGACCTTGAGTTGAACTTTTGGCTCGTTGTTGCCGCCAGGTGCGCTCGTTGTTGCCAGGTGCGCTCGTTGTTGCCAGGCGCGCTCGCTGTTGCTAGGTGTTACTGTTTGTGTTTGTTTTATCACTTCCTATGATTGATCCGAAAGTCCGAACCTTTGATTTCACATTAGACATTCATGAACCTTGGTCTGAACCGAGACTACCTCCTGAGCTTGGACCAAAGACCGAGTCTTTGATCCCTGTACCCTGGTCCAAGAGGTTTCACACCTGGCAATCTGGTTCGGACTTTTCTGGAAAGTCTGAAAGTCCGGACTAAACAACATAAGTGTGAAAGGGCCCTTAATCTGCTCACCAGCCACATGTTTGCCAGGTACTCCAACAGCTGTTGGAGAATACGCGTTTTGTTAAGGCAGAAAAATTTGAGTTCTATGCTTCCACCATGTCTTTTCTGTGAAATGTAATTGCATTGCACAGGGCAGATGCAAATGGACCCTGTCAAAGTCACAGCAGTCACCAAGTGGCCAGTGCCCACTAACCTGAAGCAGCTGCAGTGTTTCCTGGGGTTCGCCAATTTCTAGAGGTGTTTCATTTGCAACTACAGTCACCTGGCGGCCACTTTTACTTCCACCACCCTGTTTCAATGGACCCCTGAGGTGGAGTCAGTATTCCAGGAACTCAAGGATCATCTCACCACTGCCCCGATTCTCACTCAACCGGACCCAGAACTCCAGTTCATAGTGGAGGTGGACGCCTCCAACACCAGGTAGGTGCTGTTCTGTCACAACGTTCGCCCTCTGATCAGAAGCTCCATTCTTGTGCACTCTTCTCCCGTAAACTCTCATCTGCAGAAAGAAGCTATGACATCTGCAACTGTGAACTTTGGGCAGTGAAGCTGGCCCTCGAGGAATGTTGTCACTGGCTGGAAGGCTTTGAATACCCTTTCATTGTTTGGAGGGACCACAAAAACCTTGTTTACATCCAGACAGCCAAATGACTGAACACTCGAAAAGCCAGGTGGCCTTTATTCTTTGGAAGTTTCAATTTCACTTTCATTTACCATTCCAGGAACATCCAGCCTGAGCCCCTCTCCCACCAATTCACTGCTGTCAACACCGGTTCAGAGCCAGATGCCATCCTGCCTTCATCTTGCATCGTTGCCACCATTTCATTGGAAATTGTGTCCCGTGTCTGCTCAGCAGAACCAGCCAGACCCTGGTAATGGTCCTGCTAACTCTTGTCCTGACTCTGTCTGCTCTGATGTCCTCCAGTGGGCCCAATCTACCAAACTCACCTGTCAACCTAGTGTGAATCGGATCCTCACCTTCCTCTGTCAGTGCTTCTGATGGCCTACCATGGAGAAAGACACTTGGGATTTTGTCTCTGCCTACTCAGTCTATGCCAGAACAAAACCTCTACTAAACCCACCTCTGGTCAGCTTTACCCTCTGACAGTACCCAGCTGCCCTTGGTCACACATAGCCCTGTATTTTGTCACTGTTCTTCCTCAATCTAATGGTAACACGGTCATCCTTACCATAATTGACAGGTTTTTCAAGTCAGCTCATTTCATTCCACTTCCTAAGCTCCCATCCTCCAGGAAAACCATTGATCTCCTTGTGGCCAATGTGTTCCGTCTGTATGGCATCTCCACTGACATTGTCTCCTCAGTTCACTTCTCAGGTATGGAAATCCTTGTGTTCCACTCTTGGTGCAAATGTCAGTCTTTCTTCTGGATATCACCCAGAGTCTAACCCCCAGACCAAGCGGGCTAAGCAAGAGTTCAGAGCTGCACTTCCCTGTGTGACCTCAGCTAACCTGTCCTCCTGGAACTCGCAGTATTCCTGGGTGGACTATGCCCACAATACCCCCACCAATGCCTCATCAGATATGTCACCTTTTGAATGTGCCCTTGGATATCAACCCCTCGTTTCCTGCCAGGGAGGTTAAAGTTTCTGTTCTCTCTGTTCATGAACATCTGTGCCATTGCTGCCACACCTGGAGGAAATCTCATGCAGCCCTTCTTCATGCCTCCCACAGGGCCCAGTCCAAGGCCACTGTCACCATGCTGCAGCCCCTGCCTACACCCCAGGCCAAAAGGTATGGCTCTCATTCCAGGACATTCTGTTAAAGGTGGAGTCCAACCCCCCCCCCCCCCGGTTCATTGGCCCTTTTGAAATCGACCATGTGATCAACCCCTCAGCTGTCCGGTTGAAACTCCCTGTGTCCCTCCGTATTCATCCTACCTTTCATTTGTCGTAAGTGAAACCTGTCTGTTCCAGTCCCTTGTCTCTCCCAGCAGTAGCTCCTCCACCACCTCGACTCATCGATGACCACCCAGTCATCACCATCTGATGGCTTCTGGATGTGTGCCTGCAATACCTGGTGGATTGGAAGGCATACAGATGTGAGTAGCTCTGCTGGGTCCCCCACCATCATATCCTGGCTCCCTCATTCATCTGTGAAATCTACACCCAGAAAAGCTCGGCTGGGTGCCGGGGTACTCTTACATCTGCCCCTGCTGCTTCCTCTGACACTCCCTCCAATTCCTAGTCTGTGTCTCCCTATGCCTGTTGCCACTCCCCCAATAGCTCTCTCCCTGTGTGTCTGTGTGTGAGTGTGATTGAATGAGTGGAGACAGGTGTACTGGAGTCAGAGCGGAGCCCCACCAGGTGTATTCTATCCTGTAATCAAGTCTCCTACAAATACTCAGCTCTGCCTCATCCACCCTGCCAGATTGTAGTTCTTGCCCATCCCATATGCTCTGCTCCAGGCCCTGTCTCCAGTCCTTTCCTTCATCAGCCTTGCTCAGCTGCTCCCCAGATTCTGCTCTATATCTACTCGGCTCAGCTATGGCTTTCCCCCGTTTTGCAGAGGCAGCCACCAGCCTGGATCTCCACGTATCCAGTCATCCACTCTGCTCCACTCATCTCCAGCTCAACATCCCATCCCTTCAACCTTGCAATAAATATTAATCTTTTACCATTTCTTTTTACTCCTCAGCGCTCTGTGTCTAGCTCTTGGGTTCACTGGTTCAACCCCATGTAACATCCTTGTTATTGATGGGACCCTGCACATGCAAATGCTACTATAAGTGATGTGGCCAACAAGCTAGGCTTCTTGTTCTCCCAGTGGTTACTGAAAGTCAAGGGCTTCATCAATCCTATTTTTTCAGAGAGTGAGAGAGAGTAAGAAAAACATACCCAACAAGTCATTTGTGACTTCACTGCTCACACTTAAAACCTCCTTGATTCACACTGCCAGCAGCCTGCTGTGCATTTCAGACTCTGACTCACAGATTTGCATGGAGCGCTGCATTCTTATAACTACCCAGTAACACATGCATGTATGTACATGTGTCATGTTGGGAAACATTTTTTGAAAACAGTCTCATTGGTATGTTGATAATTCTGAAGGTGCCAATATATATGGCGGGATCAGCTGAGGTCATGGTCGTGTCATGCACTCTGTGGTGCATTCTTACTTAGAAGGTTCTGTGTTGGTTAGCCATGCTTGCACGAGTACATCATCTGCCCCAGGCGGCATGGAGATATTGCAAGCTTTATTTTCAGTGCTGTTTTGGAGCTCAGCGATGTGTGTAAATCAAGATTAGGCCTGTCGGGTCCCGGTAATGACAGAGTTGACTGAGGCTGACCAGTCATCCGATTGGTTCAAGGCGCTCCCCTTTGTAAACTGCTAAGGAAGGCAGAAAGAGGGGAAAAAAGCCCACAGAGAGGGAAGGAGAGAGAGAAAGAGAGAAGATGGGGAACAGAGACAAAGAGAGAGCAAGTAAGACAGGGAAGAAACAAGATAGTGAGAGAAAAAGTCGAGCAGAGGAAAGTGGCATCTCAGCATTTCTGCCAGACAAAAATGGTTCTATTCATGCACCACTCATGCACTGTGCACGTACAGAAGCACATGCAGTTGGGAAAATGAGTCCGCTCATTGAAATTCTGTCCAGTACGCTCCGCATGCCCTCAATAGGCCAGCGTGGAGGTGGAGTGGTGGGCATACAGTAGAAGACCGCGGATGACTCACCATTATGACTTTGTTCTGCACATTTTCCAAGTTTAGGTCCTGGTTTTGCTGGAGCACTTTGTTCTCCATTAGTTTACAAAGGAACAGTGGAGGTGTGTGATAGTGACAGCTCTTTCTCTGAACACTCATATATTCATTGCTTAATTATCCAACATCAATTACAATACATGAACTCTTCACTTTTATTATTTAGCTGATCCAAAGTATTATACAGGATACATAAAAACCAGAATTTCATGACATTTACCGTTTGTTTCAGGTCTAAAAACTCCCTGATGAGACACGTG
Source organism: Lampris incognitus (assembly GCF_029633865.1). NCBI lineage: Eukaryota > Metazoa > Chordata > Actinopteri > Lampriformes > Lampridae > Lampris > Lampris incognitus. The sequence goes on from NC_079219.1 coordinate 48,667,298, forward strand.
GACTATCCGGCAGAATGAACAGCAGCAGTAATATTGAGTCCTGAAGCCTGGACTTGAGGACCACTGACCTAAGTGACAGGGACATAACAGGGAAACGCTTACAAAGAGAAAATTATATTTGTATTATTAATTATTTTTTGATGCAATCTAAAAAAACGTCAGTTTCCTTTTACAGCAAATTAGCGTTGTTATGCTATCTTGGAAATTACAAATGAACTTCACAGGGTACAATGGAAAATTAGACATTTCAAGAAGTAATTTTGTTAAGCATTAAAATGTAATTTTTCTACAAACAAAACAAAAAGAACTGCTGAGATGATATGTCAAAAATTAATTTGTTTTTGGTGGAAATCAGCATGTTCCAAGTTTCAAATTTACTCACATTGTTTTCTCAATACGAGCAGAGTTCTTCCTTTTTAAGTCTTGTTTCATGGGTCAGTGACATGAAAGAAGTAAAAAGAAGTAAAACTTTTGAGAAAGTGACAGAGAATAAGATACTTAAGATAAATATCACATAATACCAGTCCATATTGCAGAGTATATTAGTACAACAACATCACAGTGGCCTATATAAATGGCCCTGATTTTTCCCAATCCACCCAACATATTCATTTAAAATATCATTATTGAAAGTATGTCTTGAGACTCCCAGGAGGACTTTGCCATAATAACCAAGGTGTTGTATGTGTGTGTGTGTGTGTGTGTGTGTGTGTGTGTGTGTGTGTGTGTGTGTGTGTGTGTGTGTGTGTGTGTGTGTTGTGGGAGGGGGGGTGCATGGGTGGGTGAGGTGAGGTGGTTTATAAGTGTGTGTCATCCCAAACAGTTTTTAAACTGAGTCATGCTCCACAGCTGGTAATGGTTCTACATTGCGCTGCATTGCTTTGTGCATGGTGGCCCAGTGGTTAGCACTGGTGCCTCACAGCAAGAAGGTCCTGGGTTTGAACCCTAGGCTGTCCCAAGTCCTTTCTGTGTTGAGTTTGCATGTTCTCCCCGTGTCTGCGTGGGTTTTCTCCGGGTGCTCAGGTTTCCTCCCACCATCAAAAAGACATGCATGTTGGGGTTGATACTCCTGCCCATGCCCTGACCAAGGCAACGGGAAGAACTGGAGTTGGGCCCCGGGTGCTGCAGCTTCCCGCTGCTCCTGTACAATAGCATGGGTTAAATGCAGAGAACACATTCACTGTAACCAAACAACTGTACAATGACAAAAACATAGCGGCTTTCTTCTTTGTTTTTCCTACTAAAAATAAAATGAAAATGGATGAAAATAATGGCGAGGGAATTAATTTGACAGCCGTATGTGTCGCTCAAGTGCCTTTAAGCAAGATACTGTCTGCCTTCAGGCTCATTGAACACTGGTCACTGTGTAGAGCATCAGCTAAAGGCCTTTTATTAAAATTAAGACTTGTGTGTGGTTCCATGGGTGAAATAATTCAAAGTACTCCCACAAATTAGTATCCATGCTGAGTGGTCTGTATTAATAAGCTATGCTTGTTTAGCAGCTCATTTATATTTCAGGAGCTGGATTCATAATTTAAGCGGGAACTTAAAAGATCAACTCAGCTTTTATTTTGCCACAATCGGGAGCCACTGTTGTAGCTTCCCGCTCCGGCTGGGGACAGAGAAGGAGTGTAGCCCTCCGCTGTCTGGCATTAAGAGAGGGTGAGAGCTTGAGAAATGCTTACGTGGTAGCAAATCAGTTTGACAGGATGCAGCACTGCATTATGGGCCGGCGGTGACTCTATCTGGCTCAGTGTCAGAAGGAGAGTGTGGCAAAGTGCGGTCTGGGTGGTTTACCCCAGTCAGGGTCCGCTGCATTTCCTCCACATACTGTCACCTGTCAAGAAACATCATGCAGACAGGCTTTAAAGGTCGTTGTCAGCAAGGAGTAAAGAGTCAACCAAGCTCCTAACAGGAACCTGCAAATATGGTGTGTGTCTAATGGGCTAAATAAAGTGCACTACTCTTTATCTATGGAGGGCACACTCTCTCTCTGTCATCTATCTGTCTGTCTGTCTGTCTATTTAGGCTTTATATCTTAAAATTAGTGTGTGAGCTCGAGCAACTGGGAATGTTTATCTAGCTCAAACAGAACAAAACCCTGTTTAATAAGTCACTCTATCAAGCACCGAGTCCAGAAAAAGACCAGTTTAGCTCAGCCAGACCATTCACGAGGGACGGGGATTTTTTTTTCCTTCTTTTTTTAACGTTGGTTTAGATTGGAATTATTCTCTGCAACATAGTCAGAGGTGTGCGATGCTGATGCTGTGTATGATGCTGTGTGTCAACTCATGAATTATTAATGACACATAACTCTTGTATTAATAATCATGTATTTATGATGCTGCCGTCTGTTAACTCATGCAAAAAGTATAAGAAGTATTCAAAAACATTCCACTAAAGACAGTGAAACCTGGTAACACTACAATGACATGATGAGCATAGTGCTGACACAGTACTACTGTTTGCTGACCATAATTTTTCACTGGCAAATAAACACACACAATAGTAATAACTGACTTTATTAAAAAGAAGTCATTAGAAGATAAAGAGAACAGGGAACATGGAAAATGTGGTGGGACAGAAGTTGACAAAGAAGTCCTTTACAATGTTTAGCCCACACACGTTTTCTCCTTAAGACAAAATCAAATTCAAATTTGAATTCAAATTTTTGATTTCAGAAAAAAAAGAAACAATTTTTATGTCAAAATCACCAGATTTGTCTGATTTCTTGAATATTCTGGGATCTATAGTTTTTCTTCATGCAATGCATGTCCTGTAATTCCAGAAATGTTTTTTTAATAAATTTATTTCTTGATTTTCCCCCTTTCTCCCAATTTAGTGGCCAATCGCTCCCTATTCTTGTTCAAACACCCACCCTCGTACTGCATGCGTTCGTCAACTGCATCTCTCCGGCTGGCAGTCTCGAAGGAGACGCCTCGCCACTTCCGTGACAAGACGAATCCAGGCCGAATCACTGCTTTTTGGTTGGTTGTTCCGACACACTCAGGGACGCATTCATGTGACGAACACAAGCCGACTCTGACCCCCTCCCGAAGACAGCGTTGCCAATTATTGCTGCTTCATCAAATCCGGCCGTAGTTGGATCTGACGAGACCGAGGCGCGGAGACCGAGTCGCGGAAACCGAGTCACGGAGACTGAGGCGCGAACCCCAGTCCCTAATGGGCAACTGCACCGACACAAAGCCATTACTTAGACCGCTACACCACCGCGGACCCCCAGAAATATGTTATATTTGATATATTTTCAAATGAGCCGACTAGGAATGACAAATTTAGAAAAAAAATGGGTACAACAAATGTAGACTTGATGTGCCTTTAGCATCATGTTTAGCTGCCCCGGCTGAGTTGATTCGGCAGAAAATTAGTCGATTACTATTTTGGTAGTCGAATGATTTCTGTCGTTCAACAAGTGAAAATACCAAACATTTGTTGCTTGCATTCCTCTGATTTATATCATTATGAAACGAACACTTGAGGTTGTTTTGGCTGTTGTTCAGACCAAGCAGACCGTTTTAGGACATCACTTTGGACTCTGGAAATTTAAGCTGGGTTTTCATCGTTATTTTTAATTTTTAACAAACTAAACGATTAATTGATTGAAAAAAATATTTGATAGAAAAAGACTGATTAAATCAACTAATATTTGTTAGTTGCAGCCCTAGTCGTCATGCAGTGCTTGTACATTCTAGGTTTTGGTATGATTCAAAATCAAAGTTTCATGGCTTGGGAAACCCTTAGCATTAGCTTCTCCTCCATGTTTGAGGCAGGGCCGTTGCTATCTTGTGTGTCACACAAAGCTGCAACCTGATTGGACGCACTTTAAAAGGTCAAAGGCAAATAGGGTTCAAGTTCAAATAGTTTGAACTTTGAGCATAGGGGCATGGTGGAAAATCTGACCAGTCTGTGACACCCAAGGCACCATGTTTGGCAACACCGCTCTCACCGTAGGAAATAATGGCCCAGCTGGCATGCAGTGGTTTTTCTGCTCATCATGTGACAGCTTAATCCTGTTTTCCCTTTACTTTTCAAAGCGTGTCCAATCAGATTACAGCTTTGTGTGATGTACAACATAGCAATGGCTCTGGCTCAAACATGGAGGAAGGCTAATGCTAAAGGTCTCAGAGTGTCCTGAGCTATCATACAACAACCAAGACCAAAAAAGAATCACATGGCAACATGTCAACCATCTGACAAGGCTATCAGATTTGGTTTCCTATTCTGTTGTTAAAGGCAAACTATGACTAGCACTTTGGATTACTTTGCTCTTTAAGCTAATGTTTAGGCTGTTAGCGATAGCTGCTCTTTGCCTAAGTAGCACTCATAACTACTTATTATGTGTTGATGGCTTAAGAAATGTTTCATTGACGTGAGTGAGATCATTTGTGAGTTCCTCTTCTGGAATGATCTGTGAACATCTGTGTGCATTACTCTTGGTGTATGATGTAAAAGGGATCTTACTGTACTGTTTGCGTAGATTTGACTCTCCCCAGAAACAAACAATGCTACTGCCAAGCCCCACTCACTGAGGTATATAGTATTACTGTATCTTCTGTTTCTTTTCCTCTTCATGAAAACCTGAAATACACTCCTAGCGACACCCTGACACTGATGCTGTGAAAGCAGGTATGAGTTACAACAGCGTAGTCCTCCAACCGATGATCCTTACTGACCTCCTTGTTTTCCCTCCCTTCCTCCCCTTTCTCTCCAATCCCTCCCAACCTCCCTGCCTGCCTGTCTTTCTTCCCTGTCCAGATGCGAGGTGTGCCGTCTCCCCCTCCTACTATCATCATCCTCATCGCTCCCAACACGCCCACTCCTTCCACAATCCCTCCTACGACCGCCCTTCCTACGACCGTCCCTCTTACGATCGCCCTTCCTTCGACCGCCCTTCCTACGACCGTCCCTCCTACGACCGTCCCTCCTTCGACCGCCCTTCCTACGATCGCCCCCCACACGACCGTGCCTCGCATGACCGCTGGGACCCCCGTCTCTGTGTGATCTCTGGAAATCAGCTCTACATGTTGGACCAGGAGGAGGTACTGTACATACACACAGAGCCGTGGTCTCAGTCTTTGACACATCGAGACTGAAGACTAGACAAGTTTTCATTTTCATCTGTCACCACAAGCTGATTTTACTTATTAGCACACATCCAACCAAGAACTATGTTGTGAAATCCTGTGTATCCCCTTGGGGGATTGCCACATGGATAAAGACCGCTACAGATCAGATGTACCGATAATGAGGCAGTGGTGGAATTACTGTACAGGACTTTTCATAGTTGAGGATACAACAATGGAAATTGACCCTGAAAGTGCCAGAATATAAACATCATGGGAGAAATCAAACCAGAGACCTGACCTTTTGGCCTTGATCAAATTCTCTAGCGTAGAGGAAGGGAAAACTTAAATACAAAATCTCTAGTCTAGAAGAAACAGAAAAACATGAAAAAATGTCCTCAAGCTAATCGGAATCAATACTGCTTTGTAAATTAATGAATTGGATTAGCTAGCATTCGTTATCAGCTCATGATCAGAAATTAGCAGTGACAGCTGGTGGTGATATTGGGTGGGTAGGCTAACAAATGCATTATACCCATCAATAACTTCATGCTGCAGCAACAACAGCATCACATCCGAGATACCAAGTTACAGCAATGACACAATAAACCTTGTTATATCTGTGCTCTACAACAACATAGAGCAGTACCCATAAGAATGGCTTGAGTCCAAAAATCTATCTTTCTCGCTCTCTCTCTCTCTCTCTCTCTCTCTCTCTCTCTCTCTCTCTCTCTCTCTCTCTCTCTCTCTCTCTCTCTCTCTCTCTCACACACACACACATTTCCTAATTCTTTTTTCTTTTTTTAGATATTTCCCCCTTTTTCTCCCCAATTGTATCTGGCCAATTACCCCACTCTTCCAAGCTGTCTCGGTCGTTGCTCCACCCTCTCTGCCAATCCGGGGAGGGCTGCAGACTACCACATGCCTCCTCCGATACAAGTGGAGTCACCAGCCGCTTCTTTTTACCTGACAGTGAGGAGTTTCACCAGGGGGACGTAGCATGTGAGAGAATCACGCTTCCCCCCCCAGTTCTCCCTCCCCCCCGAACAGGTGCCCCGACTACCAGAGGAGGCGCTAGTGCAGTGACCAGGACACACATACCCACATCCAGCTTCCCACCCGCAGACACGGCAGAGGTCATACGGGGATTCGAACCGGCAAGCCCCGTGTTGTTAGGCAACGGAATAGACCGCCACGTCACCCCGACACCCCATGTTTCCTAGTTTTGTCAGATAAATGTTTCAAATCCACGATTCCTTGTTGAGTCCAAGCCACGTCTCTAACAAAAAGCAAGCATGGGAAACAGAAAAGAAAACCAAGTAACACAATCTTACAATTTGGTTGTTTGTCCTTTTGTGTTATTTGAACATTGTTTGGACGATGTGTCCTCAATCTCTTTACTTCCAATTTTCCCTCAAAAGACAATGAAGAAAATGCATGATAAAGTAAACAATTCACCTTGTTCATGCTAACACCTGCTCTCGAACAAGTAGCGCCTCACTGTGTGTACCATTACTCTGTACGTCTGCTGTCATTGGTCAAAAGTCATCGGCCTGAGGATTGAATGAATTTAGCCCAAATGATTAGCAAATCAAGGGGGCGTGCCATGACACCTGTCACTCACTTACTATGAAGATGAATGGAAGCTGATGCTACTGTGTTTGGGCTGTAAAAAATAAGCCCATTTAGCTATATCCTGTTTTTGTTATTGTGACTGTTTGGTGCTGTTGCTGCTCTAGGTCCCACAAAATTGAAAACAATCTGTTCTAAGGTTTTTGATCATAATTTTCTCATCTTTATTGTGAAATATAGCACCGTTAGCCCATTTATACCAGCTGTCCCCGGAAATTAGTATCTGTAAGAAGTTGGAGGGCTGCTGCCTAGAAACTTTGCTGGATTGACACCAGAAGGGGTGATTTGGAAAAGTTTGAGAGGGCAGCTCCTTATAAACCCTTCCACTTTCCTCTGCTGTCAATGTGCCTCTTGAGGAAAACACTCAACCCCATTTACCCCAGCAGAAATGCCCAGTGGCCTACATAAGGAGACTGTTTATAACTGTATGAACTTAAAGCACAGTGGTGCTGAACAAGAACTTGCTTGCTCATGACAAAATTCCCTAATAAACAACCAAAGCTGTTTTTGTCAGCCATTTTGTGACAAAGGCTGTGCACATAAGAGGGTAATTGGCCCAATTTTAGGTCTTATTTGACCCCCTTGAGAGCTGGGGGCGGTCCCAATTTCAGGTTAATCTGAAATGTTATCCTCCTAGATGATCTTGTTGTGTGAGGTATTTATAGATTCAACTTCTACTATTCCAATCTACTTGCAAGTCAGTCAGGGTTGCCCTGATAAAAAAAAAAGTTTGATATTCTTTTATGATTGATATTCTTTGATTTGATATTCTTAATATGATTTGATATTCTTTTATAAGGGTGACACGGTGGAACAGTGGTTAGCGTGGTAATCCAATCTTGGGGGGTCGTCCCAGGTCGTCCTCTGTGTGGCGTTTGCATGTTCTCCCCATGTCTGCGTGGGTTTCCTCCGGGTGCTCCGGTTTCCTCCCACAGTCCAAAGACATGTAGGTCAGGTGAATCGGCCATACTAAATTGTCCCTAGCTGTGAATGTGTGTGTGTCAGCCCTGTGAATGACTGGCAGCCTGTCCAGGGTGTCTACCCGCCTGCTGCCCAATGACTGCTGGGATAGGCTCCAGCATCCCCACGACCCTGAGTAACGATAAGCAGTTTGGATAATGGATGGATGGATATTCTTAATATGATTTGATGTAATATAATATGATTTGATATTCTTTTATGAGGGCATCATGGTGGCCCAGTGGTTAGCGCTGTCACCTTACAGCAAGAAGGTCCTGGGTTCGAACCCCGGGGTTGTCCGACCTTGGGGGTCATCCCAGGTCATCCTCTGTGTGGAGTTTGCATGTTCTCCCCGTGTCTGTGGTGGGTTTTCTTCGGGTTCCCCGGTTTCCCCCACCATCAGAAAAACATGCTTAATAGGGTTAATACTCCTATCTGCCTCTGCCCAAGACAATGGAAAGAAGAACTGGAGTTGGTCCCCGGGCGCTGCACGGTCATTTTTCCATGTTCGGTCAGAGGAATCTCTGGCTTAAGTGAACAACCTTGTAATGGTTCCATTCACTTAGTAATTGGATGTTGGCACAGAAAAATCTCAAAAACGACCTTTTTATGTAGTGCCTTGATATTGTTATAAGCTTGATCCATATTCAGACAATTCCACGTTTTCTTTATACCAGCTACTACCCACTTTTTCAAATACTATCTAAAGAAAAACAGGGCAGGCCTCATTTGTTCAGGTTCTAGCACGGAATCAGGGTTTGCCAGGGTATTTGCCGCCTTGGGGTTTATGTCAGGGGTGGGTTTCAAGGTCAGTTTAGGTATGCATCATGCATGTGGTTTCTTTCTAGTCAGTTTCTATCAGTTATAGCTTTGATAAAACTTATTTTGCTTTTCTTTTCTTTTCCTTTTCTTCAACAACATAAAGTTTTTTGGCTGGTAAATGGCAGAACTGGGGATATCTGCAATGCATAAAATTTTAAATTTGTAAATAACAGAAGAAATGGGTCTATGGGATGTTACATTTTTGAGTCAGTTGAATAAATGAGGCAAATTTATCTATATACAGGTCCTTAAAACTATGTGTACCATTGCTGTTCCATATATTAAACGCAGAATCTATCATAGAGGGTGGGAACATATGATTAGAATAAATTGGTGCCTGAATAAACATTGAATGTAATCCAAACCTCTCCCTACACTGTACCCAGATGCTGAAAGAATGATATACCAAAGGATTACTCTTGTAAGTATGCAATTATAATGGAAGAGCTGAACCAAGCAAAGCCGGTAGTGAGGTTTTACCACAATGTGATGATTCCATATAAAGCCATGCTGGTGTCTCTCTAGATGGAGCACTCAGCCAATCAAGCACATTTCGTACATTTGCCGCCCAATAATAGAACTGGACATTTAGTAAAGCTAGCCCTGCTGATTGTTTTGTTCTTTGCATAAAATCTTTTCGAATCCATAGGGGTTTACGATTCCAAATAAATGCAGAAATATATTGCTCCAGTGTATTACAATACATATTTTGTCATACAAGTTGGGATACATTGAAATAAATATAACAATTTAGGTAAAGTATTAATTTTTGTTACAGTATTGTGTCCAAATAGTGATAATGGGAGATTATCCCATCTCTGAAAATCTGTCTTGGTGTGTTCGAGAAGGGGGGTAAAAGTTTCCTCAAATAATTTTTTATATAAATGCATAACCAAATTTATGTTGCTTTTAACTGTGATTTATTCAGAGAAGGGGTTTGCAAGAGTTTTTTTTCAGCCCTCTCTATCATCATGTTCCTCCACTTGAACACATGGGAACTCAGTCATAGTTTCCTGCTGTTGATGAAGTGAACAAACTTGCACAAAGGCACTCTGGTAGTTGTAAGGGAGGGGAGATAGTGTCTCACTCACCTCGTCATCATCAGCGGTATTCAAACTGATGTCACAGTATGTAAGAAAGTTGACATTTTGTGAACTATACTATTGTCTATTGATGTCTCGACATAGGCAGGTGTTTATTTCCTGAGGTAGGGCATGTCTCATTTGCTGCCATTTGTGAATTTTAACTTGTTTTCCAGGCCAGGAGAGGGTAGTGTTCCTCTGCTTTTCAATCTCTGCTTTGAAACAAACATATTTTTATTCAGGAATTTCCACAGCTTAAGCCAAGGCCAAAGGTTTATATGGAGACCTTGGATGGAGCCGAGCCCTGTAAAATGGGCTGAGGTCACATCCCCACACTTACCAGTGCATTATACCACCATATGCATGCTGATATTACAGTGTTTAATTTGCTTAATGTGGTCATTGAAAGGGGTAGAGGAGCTGGATGGTTATTTTACAGTAATGCAATTGCATGGCTGCCAATATTAGTGCTAATTGTCATCATTCAGAGGAACAGAGTGCTCTGTGTTCCTGATAAGAGGAGGGATTGAAAAGAAAGTAAGGCGGGGCAATATTGACAAAAGCAAATATCACAGTATTTTTGAGTGAATACCTCAGATATGGGACAACATTTTGTGGGGGACTATTAGTGCTGTCAAACGATGTTTATGGACAAGAAAATGCTGAGAAATGATCGTTAGTATACAGTGGCGGCTCCTACCAAATCTCCTGGGGGGGGGGCAATTGTTGCGATGATGGCTAAGGTGACCCATTCAATGGGTAAATTAACCCAAGTCAACTAGCTAACTTCACATTGTCACATTACATTGTACAATTTGTTTTATGTTCAACTCACATAGCAATACCACCAGTAACCACTATAGAGCAACACAAGACAAATATTGTTAGGCACAACTGCTATATGATATTATGATTATTATTATTATTATTAGGGCCCTGTGATGGACTGGCGATCTGTCCAGGGTGTCTCTCCGCTTGCCGCCCAATGACTGCTGGGATAGGCTCCAGCATCCCGCAACCCTGATTGGGATAAGCGGCTTGGATAATGGATGGATGTTAGGCCACATACTGTACAGTATTTGCGTACAGCTATATCCAGGAGTTCATTGTAAATGTCTTAAATAAAATTATTTTGGTTCTACAATGACTGAACAATCCACTGTGTTCATCGACAGATAAAGCGTCATCCATCAGTTTGCCCTCACAATTACCTTTGATTGTGAAGTTAGAGACCTGTTTTACCATTCAAATAAAATTGAGTAAGGTCACTCTCATAACAATCTGATTTAGTCTTCATCACTAACATGCCACAAAACTTCCCACGGTCGATAAGACGGGCTAGAACGTGGCGGTGCTTGTTCACCTCATCGTTGAGATGACGCACAAACAGCTCTTGTCTAACTGTGGCAGTGTTGACCTACTCCGTTTCATGCCTTTTCCCCTTCTCTGAGAAATAATGCATGTCGGTGACACCCGTAGTTGTCCAAGCAACCAGGCGGCTGTAAACAATATTGTAGCGAATTCGGGGGGCAACCACAGGAACTGTGGCAGCCGGGACGCGAACCCGTGTTTCCCACACCACGGGAGACATCGCTGACCGCTCAACTAAGGGGTCCGACCCATTAACAACGGCCAATGTGTCGCGTTACAATATAATAAATATAGAAATCTACATATTTGGAGAAGCCCACAAAAGCTGAAATTCTAAATAATGTACACTTCATGTTGCCTATTAATAGACCAGAGCCTGCATGTCCTAGAGGAAGTTGTGGCTATTCAGAAGGTTAATGTTTTGGCATAACAGCTGATTGGTGTGCAGACAAATGCTCACAAGACAAATGCTCACAATACTAATAGAAAAAGAGACAAATGCTCACAAATTGTTTTACGATCTTTATTTTTCAAAAAGTCAACTGAACATTCTGTTGCATGTCACATAAGACATATCACATCGGCCTAAGCATGTGAGAGGGATCACATCTCCCTGACAAATGAAATGGTGATCTTAAAGATAATCATGATAATGAGACTATCAATTACTGTTTGGTAATACATAATCTTAATTAACCTTTATTCATGGAAAAATATTCCATTGAACAGTCTGTTGCATGTCACAAGAAATATCACACATGTCTAAGCATGTAATAGGGATCACAGTGACCTAATTAAGAGATTTTAAACATACTTCATATTTGTATATCTGTATACTATCATTTTTCGCTGTAAATATAGATTATAAAACAATTTGTGAGCATTTGTCTCTTTTTCTTTTAGTGTTGTGAGCATTTGTCTTGTGAGCATTTGTCTTGTGAGCATTTGTCATGGAATCGAGCTGATTAGATCCACCCCCAGTAACTGAATTTAATTCCAACAAGTAACCAGTAAAAAGATCAATTTCACACGTTTATCACAAACCAAATTTCATGAAAACCTGTTCAGAAAGCGAGTTACAGTCGATTTTGCAATGAAGTCTGCATCTGTCAATACACCACTGTATTTGTTTACTACCAGAACTTGAACCCTCCAATATGGCGGACGTGCAGGGACAAAGCGGCAACATACAGCAGTGACCAATGGAAGTACGGCTAGCTGCCCCCGTTACCATGAGAAAAACACGTTAGCACAAGCCTTCCCGGAACCCATAGAGAGGGCATTGCAGTGCCTGCAGTTCGAAACAAATATGCCTTACTGTTCTGACCCCAGCTAGGTGTTACACTACTGTACTGAATACATGCTCTTTTGTATATTAACTAGATTCTCTTCCAGGTGAGAGATGCACACAAAAAACGCAACTTAGAACAAGATTCCTTCCTGCTCTCTATAACTGCATGAGAACTGAAGACGACAGAACTGCCCACGCTTTGTTATGACGTTAGGTGTTACAGTGCTGCCCTCTATTGGTTGTTTTAGGTACTGTTAGTTTCACCCTCTGAGAGTCCATTTTGTTCCGTTTGGCTCGTTGTGAAGCAGCAAGCAGTGTGTGAAATGCGGTCTGTTTTTATTCGTTTGAACCTTGGAGTAGATATGTCTGTAAGTATCAGCACTTACATGTTAGATCCGAAACGTAATTTTGTAAGTTAAGCTACATATTACTAGAAGATGTTTCTTGTTGTCTTGATGTTGCTAGCTAACCTATTTTAGCTAACTCAGAAGCTCATTCAAGCGGACAGCTCCCTAGCTAGCATCTGACTAATTGACATACGTTCTCATGTTTGCTAAGTTCTTATGCTAGTTTATTGTTTGGCTGTCTATATCTGGATAACTCTAAAGTAATGAATGTTATTGTTAATTGTGACATGATATATTTCATGCTAAAAGCAATTTTGTGTAAGCCGTATGTGATTAGTAATCTGTACCTCTTTGTATTTTCAGTTTTAAAATGTTGAAACCAGTAAAGCCACACTCTGTTGAAGACGGGTTTATTGAGGATTCTTTTTGTTAGCTATCTGTCTAGCCTTAGTCAGACGCAATTGCGCGGACAGAATATTTACCATGAAAGACTATCAGTATGATCTGTACGATTTTCATTTTTTAACCAGACTAAAATCGTCCCAAAGGGGCGGTACTCCACAGAACACGACTTGACGCTGATTGGCCTATGATATTCAGATTTAGAACGAACCGCCTAGAACAGTCACAGGCTGGCAGCGTGGTAGAATGTGGTAGAAACATTCTCTCCTTTTTCCCTTTGGTAGGGCATCGCCCGATCACCCTAAGGAACAAGCTGCCCATGAATGTGGATATGATAACCAAGCAGGCAGAGGCACTGATTGTTCATTTCACTCAGCTAAAATAGATGAATAAGTTAGGAACGTTTATCATTTTACTGTAATGCAGCCTTTAAGAACAGGAAATGACAACAAGTAACTTTTTTTGTGAAGCACGTTGTAACATTGTTTTAGAAAAGTGCTATATATAAATAAAATCATTATTATTATTATTATTATTGTATCATCTAGTGTAAATCTACTTTGTACTTTGATTCCTCTGATTCCCTGTCTCTTGATAATATGCCACGTGTACTCGACTTGAAATGCACTCTTGGCTATGATATGATTACTACATAGTACATATTCTACTACTAGTACCGCTATGATATGACTACTACTACTTCTACTACTTCATGTAGTGTTGCTATGATTAATATGTAGTAAACGATAATATATGATTTAATGTATGATTCATATACATATTAATATACGATTAATATGTAGTAAATATATTACTACTACTTCATATAGTACTACTATGATATGATCTTTATGTAGCATGCTTTGATGCCAGTTAGCAATGAATATGTATATATGCTAATTGCTGACTCTATATCTAATATTACATAATCAAAATTCCAGATGATATCAGATCACATATTATCATGATATGGATATTATATTGAAATATTGTCCAGCTCTAGTAACAGAAAGCCCAGGTCAATTCATTACTTACCCTCCCCCATGTAATAGTGCCAATAAGGTGGCACTCATGATTGATGCAGAGGCAGACCTGAAGTGATGGCTGGCTTATTCATGCCTGTCACTTGCCCCATGTGGTGAGAGCAACCCCCCCCCACACACACACACACATTGGTTTCTACCTGCTTTACATTTCTATATCAGTGCAGCTTAAATACACTTCCCTCACCTCAGTGCTTCTCTATTCATCAATATGTTCTGTATCCTCCCTGTCCTCATTTCAGTGCCCATTTCAGATCCATCACTCTCACCCTTTCATCTCTCTCCCTTCATCTGTTGTTTTCTCCTCATCTATCTCCACCCTCTGCTCTCTCGCTCTCCTTCAACTCTCCCACTCTCCATCTCACTACAAATGCACCTCTGTCTCTCCTTCTTTCTCTCCGTCTATCCTACATTCACCTCGTTATCTGTCCCCGTCCCTCTCTCCACTTTCTTCCTCTTTATCTAACTACCTATCTATTGATCTATCGATCTATCTATCTATCTCTTAATTTTTCTCTGTTCCATTCCCTCTCTCTCTCACTCACTCGCTCGCTCTAGCTCTCTGTTTCTCTCTCTCTCTCTCCGCTCTCTCTCTCCCCCCCCCTCTCTCTCTCCCCCCCTCTCTTGCGCTCTCTAGGGTGACTGGCAGCAGTGTTTGGCTCTCCCATAGGCCAGCTGTCTCCCTGCTCCTCACAGCTCCATTCAGATGCCACTCGCTTCTTTTCTATGATTTTTTTTTGTGAATGATGGCTGTCAGAAATACAGAGGAGAAGCAGCCTCTTGAAGAAATGGCACTGAATGCCTTTGTCTATTCTATGTCATTACAAAATTAAATAATTTGCACATGCTGTAGCTTAATTCTATTGGATTAAAGTCATTCAGCTGCTTTTAAAAAGGTAGTAAACATTTTTTATTTGCATTTTTTTTTTGAGCTGAAAATGTGTTTATAATCCCCAAGGATGGTAGAACTGGTGCCCTGGTGATGAATTCTACACCTTGTCCACTTTGAAAAGACAGAATAAAATAGTGTTTATTCACTGTTTAAGTGTTAATGTAGGATTCATGTTGATGACATCCAGTCAACACCCTGCCCGCATATTAACAGTCCATTGTTATGTAGATACAGAAAATATCAACATGTTGAAGTGAGTTTTGTGGTATACGTGCAAATATGTATGCAGAGACAGTACAGGACTACAACAAAAAGACTGGTTATTTGAATCTATGCAAGTAAATTCAGTATTGACTGCTCTCTCTACTGCGTTGTGTTTTTCAGTGGTGTTGCAGCAGCTGTTAAAGGTAGAATGCATGTGTGTGTCCTATTATCATATTGCAAGACACTTCTCATTCTAGCTGACTCTTAAGTTGCTCCAGATGGAAACATCAACGAAATGGCTGAAATGGAAATAAGACTAGGAGACCTCTAATGCAATGGCTCACTTTACGGTGAGATACAGGGATCAATATGTGATCGCTGCTGAGCCCTCTCTGTGGTATCTGAAGCAAAACCACTTTGATATTCATGATCCACACAATTCCCTCCTTCCAATCTTTCCAACGTTACATATTTCTATAGGCTGTCCTGCCACCTCACGGCCTATAGGGGGAGCGAGAGGGCAGCGAGTTATGGATGCCTGCCATCATTCTCCCCACTGTTCCTCTTGCAGGTGACAAAGTCACCAGTGCCCCGTCCCCAAAGTCATATGGCCCCCAACTCTGCCAATCTCACATGCATGTGAGACGCCTTGGACAGGCTATTAGCATTGGCATGAGCACATTACTATCCACTGTCACACACAACCCAGCTGAGCCGTCTCCCTGGACCAATATGAAAACATATGTGGTTTTATAGTTTATCACTCTTCCCTGCAAAGGTATCACATTCGTTGGAGAAAAACAAAACATTGGTGGTGATAGTAGAGGCACGAATGTATTTGAGTGCGAGCTGTTCAGCAATAAAAGTCTATTCATGGTGACTTAAGCCTGTAGCTAATGCTGTCACAATTCCTTAAATGTTGCTCATAAGTGCTTCGTATACTTACACATGCATCACTGTGGGGTAGGCATAGGGGAATAATTACGTGATGAAGGTATGTGGGTGGAGACAGTCATGAGAGAATGAAAAACGCCGTCATTGGGTGAGTAAACCAAAACCAAATAGGGTTGTTTAAAAAGCTCAGCCAACAAAACTAATAAGCAAACCTCTACTTGGCATCGGCTTTGAGAAGCCTAACCATTGCAAACCACTCAAATCTGTAAAAAAAAATATCAATAGGTCATCCTGCACTTATGGAGGATTAAACTGTTTTTATCTCAAGAATCTGATTAATTCTATTCAGGTGGATAGTGTACAAGCTTTTTTCTCCAATACCTCAGAGAGAAGCCCAGGGAAAAGAGGAAAGTGGGCCTAATTTGTCTCCTGCCAACTCACCCCGAGCGACTGCCGGATCTAGATGACCTTAAAAGCAATCCCCTGCCATTTATTACTTTTATGAAGAAGAATTGGGGTTTGCCCAGCTTGGAAAATTCTTCTCGTCAGCCACCTTAAATGGGCTATGTGTAATATAGCGGTTGTCCGGAAAGATAATATGACAAGGAAATATTATAATATGGCTAGTAAATACATGACTGGTGACTCATCAGGGGTTGTTGAGTGGTGGAAGAAATGAAGTCAAAGATTCCCCCCTGCATGTGAACGCGCACACACACACACACACACACACACACACACACACCTGCCAAACTTGCTAAGAGTATATATGCCATCGTTTGAGGAATTGGCCTGCATTTATGCAGCAATCCATGCAGGGATTGCATCTGATGTCTGGTGAAGGCTTTCAAAAACGTCAGCTGTTTGCAAGCACACGGGCATCCACTGCCTCGTTATTTGAAGTCGTGCAGTACAGCTATTTGAAATTGTAATTGATTTTCATATCGCTGAATGATAGAAGTTGGGACTCACATATAGCAACTTTAGCAACCATTTACATTTACACCTGAGGCATTTATAAAGAGCAGCTTACACGAGTACAACCATAGAATACACTTACACTCCCAGTGTGCACCCTCACAATCTGTAATTTGCAAGAATTACAGACAACCTATAGAAAACAGTGAGATAAATCATTCCCCTGGGTCAGTGCTCTCTTAACCAGTACTGCTGTGTTAGTGTGGAAAACACCTGATAGAAAGCTGTTTAAAAACACTAAAAACTATTTGGAGGAATTCAATCATTCTCACTGAGGACGAATAGGATTCATAAAAACAAGTCTAAGCAGAATAATGAGTAAGTAGATTGAAATAATTGATTATAAGATTTAAGTACCATGTATAAAAATAAATTCTAGAAATCACATCCATCCATTATACCCACTTGATTAATCCAATTCCGCGCCATGGGGGGGGGGTTGGAGTCGATCCCAGCATGCACTGGGCAGAAGGCAGAAAGTCACCCAGGACAAGTCACCACTCCATCACACACACACACACACACACACACACACACACAATTAACACCTATGGACAACTGACAGACTCCAATTTACCTAAGACACGTTCAGCATACATGTCTTTTGACTGCAGGAGGAAGTCCATGTGAACATGGGGAGAACATGTCATCTCCACACAATATGGCCGAAATCAAACCAGTGATCAATCATACAACTTTATCCTATGTTACGGGGTGTGTGTGTGTGTGTGTGTGTGTGGGGGGGGGGGGGTTCGCTGTGGTTCGAGCCCGAGGTCAGGTGGAGGAGGAATATCTATCTGTGATGGGACATTTACTGTTTACTGTGAAGGACAAACTTGTTACTTTGGCCAGTGTGTGTGTGTGTGTGTGTGTCTACTGATGATTATGTGTTTCTGTCCGTTTATGCTGACCACGGAATTTATCTGTGTATCTGTGTATGATTGCTTTTCCATGGACATATGAGTGTGTGTGTGTGTTTGTATATATGTGACTTTTCATCTGAAGCAGGGTCGTATGTTATGGACGCGCGCATAAGCGGCGGAGCAATGGAGCAAATGCCATTATTCAATTAGGGGGAGCAAAGTTATGGTTTTGCTATCATCATACAGTGCCCGCAAACAGAAGCAAAGTATGTCGATGATCATTTTACTATTTTCAGTAACTGACAAAAACAAGCAATAAAGAAAAAAAATACACATTTTTGGATCACCCTTTGAGTTTTTGAGTTGGTTCAGTCCATCCCGTCACTGGTCGTGTTAACCGCATGCTTAAACTGTCAATCACAATCTGTCAATCCACACCGGAGTCTGACTGTTTACAAAGGTGAGAAACCATTAAGCCTAACTGCGATCACTGACTGAAAATCGAAGATAGGAGAAGATAGGCTAGCGTATGTTGAATGAACCTACATGACCCAGTGACTCCAGCCAAACTTTAAATTAGCTAAAAGTACGTGTTAGAAGACTAGACTAATACTTTATGTCTATCTCTGCGCAGATGAAGTGGATTATTAAACCGTTATAAAGAATCGTACTGACTACCGAACTTCTGCTGGAGGGAAAAATGCAGCCTCCGTTTATTCGGTCGTTTTGGGAGAAGAAGAAAATGAACAGCGTCTCAGTGACGTAATCAATCCGCGCATGCAAGCGCAACACCGCCCACTTGTGGACAAATAAAGTCGTAAACAAAATAATAGTACACAGTAACACATAGTCATACAGATACACTGGTGTCATATCTCAACACTCCCACTTATGAATCATGAGCTTACTGTATACCTTTTCATATTCATAGAACAAAATAAAAAAAAAAACTTGGTATAACCCATACCACTCACATTTCACACACCAAACATTGTCTTAGCAAATGTCTTCAGTTTTACCTTGGATGCGGGCTTCGTCATTACATCCGCAACCATTTCGTCTGTAGGGCAATACACCAATGACATCCTTTCCTCTCTTATGGTAGACCTTATAAAGTGGTATTTGATATCCACATGTTTGCAGCGTTGCCTACACACCGGGTCCTTCGCTAAAGCTATTGTCCCCTGGTTGTCCTCATAAACCACTGTTCTCTTGTATTCATATGAATCAATACCTCCCAGTAACTGTTCAACATAAATACATTCCTGGATGGCTAAAGCCAGAGCCATATACTCCGCCTCGCACGTAGAAAGTGCTACAGTAGCTTGTTTCTTGGCTTTCCAAGAGATAAGTGCACTTCCCTTGCTCATGCTCACACAGTAACCTGATGTGCTGCGTCTATCCGCAGTATCTGAAGCCCAGTCGGCATCACTATATGCCTGTAAGCCAAGCTTCTCGTCGCTCTTCCTGTAACAGAGCTGTTTGTCTGTGGTGCCCTTAAGGTAACGAAACACATGTTTTACTGTCACCCATTGCTCTTCAGTAGGCTCTGCAAAATGCTGAGATAGCTTGCTCACAACAAAACATAAATCTGGACGTGTACATGTAGCTAAGTATATTAGACTCCCGACCACCTCTCTGTACTTTTTGACATCTAACATTTTTGGTGCATCTTCTGAGTAGTCTAATTTCTGCTCACATGGGGTTTCTTTTACCCTGCACTCCTGCATATCAAAACGCTCCAATATTTTCTCAGAGTACCTTTGTTGTGAAACTGTTACACAGTTGGCGGACTGAGTGAAGTCCATCCCAAGAAAGCACTTTAACCTGCCCAGATCTTTCATCCTGAATTTTGTGGACAGCAACTTTTTCACTTTACTCAGCATCTCCGTGCTGCTTGATGCTATGATAAGATCATCTACCCAGGTTATGATGATCGTTTTCCCTTCCTTTGACTCCTTGGAGTACACACATGGTCTGATTGGTTTTGTGTAAAACCATCACCTGTCAAACAGTCGTGTAACAGTAAGTTCCAATTGCGGCCAGACAGCTTGAGGCCGTAGATTGACTTCTCTAGTTTACACACTAGTTTTTCTCTCTTCTCAATATAACCCTCAGGTTGTTCCATGTATATGTCATAGTCTATGGGGGCATGAAGATAGGCCGTCTTTACATCCATCTGGTGTAAAATCAAGTCATACTGAGCCGCCTTCTGTAGAAGCACTCGAACACTTGTTAGGTTGGCTGTCGGCGAAAATGTCTCCCCATAATCCACCCCAGCTCTCTGGCTATATCCCTTTGCTACAAATCTAGCCTTGTGTCGTGTCCATCTATATCTGTCTTTATCGCATACACCCACCTTCCTCCCACTGTTTTCTTGCTCTCTGGCAATTTCGTAAGGGTGAATGTTTTGTTGTCTCTTAGAAACTCCATTTCCTCGTCCATTGCCCTGGACCACTTTTCTGATTCTGGCGATTCCATGGCCTCTTTAAAGGTCAGAGGGACACCGCACACTGCCCTGTATGCATAATCTATAGTAGTGAGTGAGCTGTCATCACTGTCGCCCTGACTATAGTCAATCAGGTATCTCGGAGGGTTGCGTTCCCTTTGGGGGTACCTCCCACTGGCTGAGGCTTGTGACGTCACCCTTGGGTGCTCCTCGTCATCATCCTCGGGTGCTGACTGTGTACCGTCAGTCTGTACATTTTTCTGTACTCTAGGCTGAGTTGCAGCTGTCTCAACAGACTTTCTCTCTCTTACCCAGTCTTCTGGGTGCAGACCTGGTGTCTGAGTCTCATTTTCACTAGTTGCCTTGTGCACAAATTTAACTAGTCTGTGTTTCTGTACTTTCTCTTGGTCAGGGTAGTAGACTAGGTAGGCCGGGCTGTTCTTGTCGTGTCCTACAAAACGCCCCCTCTCACATCTAGAATCTAACTTTCCCTTGTCCTGCTGGTAAGCATAGCATTCTGTCCCGAACTTTTGCATTCTAGCCATGTTGCACTTTTTTCCTGTCATTGCCGTCTATGGCGTAGTGCCTGTGTGCTTGTTAAAGCATCTGTTTCTGGTGTGGGCTGCCTCCTGTACAGCATAATGCCAGAGGCTCTTTGGTAGACCACTATCTATTAGCATCAGTGACCTTGCCATCTCGAATAGTGTGCGTCCTTCTCTCTCTGCAACGCCATTTTGATGGGGAGAGTATGGGCAGGACGTCTCATGTCTTATTTTATTCCATCTCAACAGGGTTTGAAACTCCTTGCCTGTAAACTCAGTTCCATTATCCGACCTTATGCATTTCACTGTCCCATAGGGAGCTACATCTGCCAGAAATTTCTCGGTCGCTTGCACTGTGTCACTCTTTGTTTTTAAGAAATAAACACACACAGCCCCTGTGCACACATCTGTAAATGATTGCATGTACCTGAAACCATTAATGGACTCGTTTGCCACAGGACCGGCTAAATCAGTGTTTACCAACTCCAGTGGTGTCTTGGCTTTGTCTGTAGATTTCCTGTTCCTGTTTTGGGTAAACTTCCCTTCTATGCATACTGCACACTCTTTGTCAGGTTTACACACTTTACCCTTTATATGCATACCATCAGTGATATCCTGTAGCTTTATGATATCGTCATAGTTGCAGTGGCCCATTATCTCATGCCAAGTTTCTATATCATGGCTCACATGGCACTTTTCAACAACACATTCAGTTTGCAAATAGTACATTTTCCCCTGTACAAAAATGTCAAACCTGGTACCATCCGGTGACATCAGGGCATCTCTGCCCTCTTCGAAGAACACACTGGCTCCGTGTGCTGTCGCAGACTTCACAGAGAAGAGCTCTTGGGGGTACGATGGAATATATAGTGCGTTCCCCAGTGTCACTCTACACCGTCGCCCCTCACTGTCGAGCAGACATACCGTAGCATCTCCCCTGCCCTGCACCACACCAAAGGTGCGCTTACCGTCCGCCAGCTCCATGCAGTGTTTCTCTGGCTCGAACGAGCTGTCAAAGCTCTTGAACTTCTTCTTATCATTGACTATGTGGGAAGAAGCCCCACAGTCCACAATCAATCCTGGTTTGAACTGTTGCCGTCATCCTGGTCCTGCTGAGCTGGTCTCTCCTGCTGAGCTGGTCTCTCCAGCCTGCACTCTGAAGATGTAGTTCTCTTCTTCCGCAGCATTCCCCGGTCCCTGACCTCGACCTGCTCCGTGACCACCACCGCCGCCGCCACCTTCCCCGCGTGCACACCTGGCTCCATCAGCGCGGTCCTTCTTCTTGCACACTTTGTCCGTGTGACCCTTGACCCGGCAGAAGCTGCACCACACGCTGCGTGAACAGTCCGATTTCCGATGGCCTTTGTCACCGCATCGCCAGCACACCGTTTGTTCATCGTCTCCCTCACAGCGTTTCACTGGCTTTTTCTTAGGCGCTGCGTGGGCCTTCATCACCCTCTCGGAAGTCTCGTCCGATGCTGTAGCATTAGCTACATCTTCAGCCACCTCAAAGTTTCTCAATTTGGCCTTAAATTGTCCCAATGTCAACTCACTGTCGCCATGTGTCACCATTAGAGTGAATGGCTTATATCTCTCAGGTAACCCCCTCATCACCATGGCCATCATTAGTCCCTCACTCGGTGCTTCTCCCGCCCCTTTGAGAGCCGTAATGATTTGTTCAGCTCGGATAATGTATTCGGTTATCGTCTCATTATCAGCTTTCTTTAGCCCAGTCAATGTTACATACAGAGTGACAATCCGGGGTCTGCCCTTACCAATGTAATGTTCCCGCAACACCCGTAGACTCTCTCTACCTTTGTTCTTCGTTTCTCTGAAGATCAGTCCCAAGCTTGTGTTGTCCAATAAAGGCGCCAATGCGCAGTCGGCGTCCGCGTTCCGCTCCTCATCTAGGGCCTGCTCTTCCACTGTCAAAGGTCCCGCGGGCTTGGTAAGAATGGTGGTTTTCAGCCCCACACCATGCATGCAGCAGAGCATTCGCTCTTCCCACAGTTCATACTCATCGGCCTGTCCGTTGAATGTGGGCCACCTGCTCTTCTTCCGCTCCATCTCCCTAGGTCAGTGGTTCTCAACCTTTTTGGGGTCCTGGACCCCCTGCGTATTTTTTATCTACCCTGAGGACCCCTCCACCTGATCTTGGGGGAGGGGGGTTGCAATTTGATAGAAACCGTAGAAACTGCATTTTAAATTGCATTATTCACTCTTTGGAGCAAAAATAAGAGCTTTCAGTTGTAACTTAGATATAGTTAACAAAACAGAATTCTTATGCAGTAACTTTCAGATATATGTAACAAAACAGAATATGTATTCAGTAACTTTCAGATATATGTAACAACAGAATTTTTATGCAGTAACTTTTAACAATGCAAACGTGAGCGAGATCTCTTATTAAAATACAATAAATTACACTTGTGAAACAGATGTAATTAGAGAAAAAAGTCCTGTTACCCTTTATAGTTTAGGTAGATAAAGGTCTCAGTCACATTTGAGTAAAATAATCCTATTTCTATAAATGTCATAGGATCTTTTTTTTAAAGATATTTTATTTTCACGGACCCCTTGCAATTACACCACGGACCCCTAGGGGTCCGCGGACCCCCGGTTGAGAAACACTGCCCTAGGTAGCGTTAGCTTAGCTTAGCGTTCCGTTAGCTTCCCGATAGCCTCTCTCGATGCTAACTAGCTTCACACTTGCTAACTTGCTACTCCGTGCTAACCTGCGCGCATCCTGCCATCCGAGGTTATCACACTTCGTGTACTTCTTTTATCAAACTACTAAATAATCCAACGTTATCTGGGCCCATAACCTGTTAGAAGACTAGACTAATACTCTATGTCTATCTCTGCGCAGATGAAGTGGATTATTAAACCGTTATAAAGAATCGTACTGACTACCGAACTTCTGCTGGAGGGAAAAATGCAGCCTCCGTTTATTCGGTCGTTTTGCGAGAAGAAGAAAATGAACAGCGTCTCAGTGACGTAATCAATCCACGCATGCAAGCACAACACCGCCCACTTGTGGACAAATAAAGTCATAAACAAAATAATAGTACACAGTAACACATAGTCATACAAATACACTGGTGTCATATCTCAACAGTACGATTGTACTGTCGACGAAACGCCAAACCGATTTGCGAATCAACGTTAGCTAACTTTGCTAGCCCGCCCACGGAGCGTTAGCTCGCTGATTGGCTCTTTAGGCGTAAGGTGGCTTTTAATAAGCAGGCCGCTAACTCTCAAGCACTGACCTTTACCCTCTCGCAGCTGATGCTTTCCACACGCTCTCACGCCACACGTCCATTTTCTCACGCAGTGAACACCAAATTCATAATTGATAACGCTGCGGCAAGGACAGACAAGACAGCACTCAATCTAACTAAGCTAGACTAGTGCAGGGGTTTTTTCTTGACTAAATCCAAGAGGTTAGGTGGTGCAGAAATGCAGGAAATTTGTTTTAAATTACAGGGTTGTTGTTTTTTTTTTTTGCCCTATGGGAGGACCCTCATACCCCCCCCCACCAATTATATATCTTTCCAAGTTTGCTCCCCCATTTTAAAACATAACCAGGCGCCCATGTGTATGTTTATGTGTGTGTGTTTCTGTCAGAAGCAGAGTTAAGGACACAGTCTGTGTTCGATCACTGTCTTGTTAAGAACTAATGGATCACACACCTGCCACTGTGCGCACACGCACGCGCGCGCGCGCACACACACACACACAACTACTCAGACACATACGCGCATGCACACACAACTACTCAGACACACTCACATGCACACAGCCAATCCCCTTTTTCTCTCACTTTCTCTGTCCCACACACACACTCTCTCTCTCGTTTTACTATCCTAATGAGGACCCCTCATTGACTACATTCATTTCCAAGCCCTTAACCCTAACTACACAAACTACATACCTAACCCGAACCCTTACCCTAACCTTAACCTAATTCTAACCTTAACCCTAAAACCAAGTCCTAACCCTAAAATAGACCCTTTCCCCTGTGGGGCCCCATAAAATGGCTACACAAGGTAGGTGGTTTCTGGTTTTTCTATCCTAATGGGGCCATTTGGTCCCCATTAGGATAGCTAAACATGTACACCCACCCCCACACACACACCCACACCATCAGCCACCCACCATATTCCCCCCGTTCGTCACAGCTGGGCCTGGGGAAGCAGTAGTGACATATGGGCCAACCAGCCTGCAGCATCGCTCAACTCAACATGGCAGGCTGAGCAAGAACGCCCTCGTCCAGCCTTCACATCTCCTCTTCCCTCCTTCCCCAGCACCTCCATCCTTCCGTTTCTACTCATCTGTCTCTCTCCCAAACCGTCACCACTCCTCCTTTTCCATTCTGTCACAACTCAAATCTCTCATCTCCCTTTTCTATTCCTCTCTTTGCATCCACTCCATCTTTCTTCCACCATACACACATCCGCACGCACGCATGCACACATGCACACACACACACACACACACACACACACACACACACACACACACACACACACACACACACACACACACACACTGTTCTTTATGCCAGGGAGTTAATTCGTCTGCATGATGTTTCCAAACTGAGGTTTGCTTTTTGTTATTGCCTAGATATTTTTTTTAATTTTCCCATTAATGTCTTTATGGGTGTTTAGTCCATCTGGTGTGCCATTTACAATTCAAAAAGAGAGAAACGTCGCTGCACCATTTAATTCAAAAATAGGTAGAAATTCAGAACCTTGAACCAAAATCCTGGTTGGAGGTTACGGATTATATAGTTCCAGCATTAGGATGTAACGTACACATTTACTAGGGATGCACCAATTTAACTTGTTCACTGCCGATACCAACTCTACATTTGAATCTATTGAGTATCAGCTGATACCAAGTACCAATCTGATCCATTACGTTTGCTGAAAAGTGCAGACTTGGACTATTAGTTTAGGCTCAATAGGTAAAATAATTGAGACAGAATCAGGTTTTTTCCACCGTTAAAGAAATACAGGCTTCCTCGTGCCAAAAATGTAGTAAATCAAGCCATTCTCCTTTTATTTATGAAATGTTATGCATGACTTTTGGCGGATGATCCGACCCCTAACGGGAGCAGCCAAAAGTAGTAGCAGTAGTAGTATGCATGACTTCTGGCATTGGATGTTAGCCTTGGGTAAAATGTCCAGTACAGACACTCCATTTTAGCCTGGTACCACTCTCAGACATAAAGGTTAAGGGGCATCCTTAACCTTTATGTTTGCGATCCTACCTGGAAATGACGGGGGTCAGTTCTGTCTTTGCAGATGTTGATTTTCTCTGTAATCGCTTGTGGCAAGACCAGTGTCAGGATTATTCCATGTCTTCTATCCTTATCATATCGAACAACCCATCAAGTGCTGCCACATGCTGGCTAATGAAAGCCCCCATCCCCGAGTGCAGGTCTTTGGTGGGGTGATGTGTCAGGGTGGAATTTTCTGGGTCTTTTGCACGAGTCACCCTGGTAGTGTTGAATTACTGTGGATTGGGGGGCACTTAGCGGGCTTTTGCTCAAGTGGATGTCAAATAGACAAATAATTATGTTTATGAATTGGAACTAGCTAGCGTTGTTAGCTAGATGACACATTTTAGGTCTGGAGCTGTCTGAGGACGATATATTTTATCACTCTCCATATCGCTCATAGTCGAATCAGTTCATCTGGACATAGCTTTCAGTGGGAGAACGTTTCATCATTCATCTAAGTGACTTCATCAGTCTCAGCTGACTGCAAGTATCCTCACTCTTATAAACAATATAGTTGCATAATGACCAAAAACCATCTATGCCACTGTGCTGTTTATAAGGGTTGGGATACCTGCAGTCAGCTGAGACTGATGAAGTCACTTAGATGAGTGATCTAACGTTTCTCCCAATAAACGTTGGGTCCACATGAACTGATTCACCTTGCTGTGATTTCCTTGCTTGGATTATTGAGCACGCATCAAGAGATACTCTAAAATGTTTGATCTCGCTTAGATTCTAGTTAGTGAACGAGCGTTGATGTAGCAATTGTACATGACTGTGTTCTTATGTAGTAATAGTAATAATAATAAGAAGAAGAAGAAGATGAGTGCTGCAACTACTACTATTACTAATAATAATATTAATAATAATATTAATACTACTATGCCAACTACTACTGTCACTACTACTACTAATAATAATGATAATAATAATAAACTTTATGTTTTAAATCAGAAAGCAACAGGCAAATGAAAATAATCACAAGATAAAGATACATAAAAAGACAGTTTAAAAGTGCTTTAGAATGTAATGCAAATTAAAAGCAATTTTGGAGCATCTTAGAAAATAGAAAATAAGAAAATAAAATATTACATCAAAAGGATGGATGTAAAAAATAATAAAATGAATAAAATGTAAATAAAATAATCATGTAAATAGGAATGCAAATGAGAGGACACACAGCAGTTTTGATGAAAACTATAAGGACATTTTTTATGTGTTTGCATATACCAAGCACACCTCCAAGGTGCTTATTTTATAACCGTCTCCCAGCTGTTGGATGAAGGAGAGTGTGGTCTGTCTGCTTCCCTTGGACTCCATGGTAACAGATGAAGACTCAAACCTGAAACATCATTTTAACTGTTCAAATTCCCCATCAACCGTTTTCCCTTCCATATTTGCAAAAAATGCTTCGATGAGATTACGAGTCTCATCCTCCCCCAGCCCTTCCCTCTGTCCCTTGATGCTTCATCCCCACGGTCAGAGTTTATTTCTGCATGATGCCAGCACTTTGCTAATTACCTGCATTTATAACACCATAAAGAAACATAGCCACTATAAAGCCAGGTAACAGCTTACATTGCTGATCAATGATGAATCGATGGAGGGTAATTTTTCATTGTGACCCGCTGGCTTAAAACATACTCAGTTGGTCAGACAGACTGCTTGAACTCTCCCCAAAACTATTTGAAATGTCCCTGTTAATCCGGTGAAGAGAAATCATTTTAGGATTGTTAAAGACAAGCCAGGCACAACGAGGCCTGAAACTCAAATTGAAGCGATGTCTTTGTGTTTTTGGCAAGACCGTATTTCTAAAAGTCATAGTTTGAGACAACTTTCAAGAGTTTTGTCCCAGATGGAGACATCCATCATTGAAAAAAGTGGCGTCTATTCTCTCTGATTGACAGTATTGAATAAAACAATAATTTCATAGAAAATGGTGGTGCTGTAGCAATAAAAAAGAAAAACATTGTTCTTAGATGGGAATAACCTTCGTAATTGACTGAATGCCAGTGCTTTTGCAGAAGTTCAGTTGAAGTTGGTGTTTTGTTTTTCAGCCAAGTTTGAACATAGAAGGAACTTGGTGATATGCTGAACATACAGCACGACTAAACAAAGACAATGGGCTCATTATGATTACAGGGAAATTAATGTGGTTGTTTGGGCCTTGAACACAGGACCATGACCCTTAAGCATGTGCTGCCTTAGTAAGTCATAATCACCACTGACATCCATGCTACTGTCCCAGTCATTGAAACTGAATAGCAAAATAAATAAATAAAACATCTGGGAAAACTTCCAGGTGTTGTTAATGGAAGAAAGCAAAATGATCATGGTGTCAACAGCAGTTTGTAGTACATGTAATTAAAGTTAAATTTCAGATTTTTTTTTTGAGAAAGGAAGCAACAAAATATTGACCAGATCTGCAGTTTGCTCACCATCCAGGACCACAATGGAAACACATTTTTTAACTTTATTTTGTTATCCTTGGCAATATGACACTATGTGTTAACAAATGTCAAAATAACTTAACTAAATTTTACAATTAATGAAACTGATTTTAGGGTTGTGGTTAATGAT
Source organism: Lampris incognitus (assembly GCF_029633865.1). Classification (NCBI taxonomy): domain Eukaryota; kingdom Metazoa; phylum Chordata; class Actinopteri; order Lampriformes; family Lampridae; genus Lampris; species Lampris incognitus. Next base: position 48,696,021 of record NC_079219.1, read on the forward strand.
TTACACAGGATATAGATGCGGCCTCTGGTTTTTATTACTGAAGCACAGCCTGAAGACAACTTTTACAGATACGTTGAGAAATAATTCCCATAACTTTTCCGCCGGATAAATCAATTTGGGTACCAGCCAAATTGTCACTCCTTGGTTCCAAGGAGTGACTTGCTTGAACATGCTAGAGACCATCTTTATTCACAGATTGCATTCTGGACATGATTTAGGGTGGCACGGTGTCCGAACGGGTTCGAACCCCAGGCTGTCCCAGATCCTTTCTGTGTGGCGTTTGCATGTTCCCCCCATGTCTGTGTGGGTTTCCTCCGGGCACTCCAGTTTTCTCCCACCATCAAAAAAGAGATGCATGTTAGGGTTAATACTCCTGTCTGTGCCCCTGACCAAGGCAGTGGGAAGAAATAACTGGAGTTGGTCCCCGGGTGCTGCGCGGCAGCTGCCCACTGCTCCTAGCTACACAGCTAGGATGGGTTAAATGCAGAGAGTAAATTTCATTTGTGTGTATGTACAAAATAACTACTACTACTACTTTTGGCTGCTCCTGTTAGGGGTCACTACAGCAGATCATCTGATTCCATCGCCTCCTGTCCTCTCCATCTTCCTTTGTCACACCAGCCACATGCATGTCCTTTCTCATCACATCCACAAACCTCCTCTTTGGCCTTCCTCTTTTCCTCTCCCCTGGCAGCTCCATATTCAGCATCCTTCTCCCAATATACCCAGCATCTTTGCTCCACACATGTCCAAGCCATGTCAATCTTGCCTCCCTTGCTTTGTCTCCAAACCGTCCAACCTGAGTTGTCCCTCTTATATACTTATTCTTAATCCTGTCCTTCTTCGTCACTCCCAATGAAAATTTTAGCATCTTCGACTCTGCCACCTCCAGTTCCACCTCCTGTCTTTTTGTTAGTGCCACTGTCTCCAAACCATATAACATAACTGGTCTCACAACCATCTTGCAAACTTTCCCTTTAACTCTTGCTGGTACCCTTCCATTGCAAATCACTCCTGACACCCTTCTCTGGCCACTCCACTCTGCCTGCACTCTCTTCTTCACCTCTCTACTGCACTCCCCGTTACTTTGGACAGTTGACCCCAAGTATTAAAAATCATACACCTTTGTCACCTCTACTCCTTGCATCCTCACCATTTCACGGTCCTCCCTCTCATTCACGCATATGGATTCCGTCTTGCTCCTACTGCTCTCCAGTACATACCTCCACCTCTTCAGGCTCTCCTCAACCTACACCCTACTCTCGCTGCAGATTAGTGTCATCCGCAAACATCATAGTCCATGGAGACTCCTGCCTGATCTCGTCCGTCAACCTGTCCATCCCCATTGCAAACAAGAAAGGGCTCAGAGCCGATCCTTGATGTAATCCCACCTCCACCTTGAACCCATCGTTTATTCAAACCGCACACCTCACCATTGTGACACTTCCCTCATACATATCCTGCACCACTCCTACATACTTCTCTACAACTCCCGACTTCCTCATACAATACCACACCTCCTCTCTCGGCACCCTGTCATATGCTAACTCTAAATCTACAAAGACACAATGTGACTCCTTCTGACCTTCTCTATACTTCTCAATCAATATTCTCAAAGCAAACATCGCATCCGTCGTGCTCTTTCATGGCATGAAACCATACTACTGCTCACTAATCATCACCTCTCCTCATAACCTAGCTTCTATTACTCTTTCCCATATCTTCATGCTGTGACTGATCAGCTTTATACCTCTGTAGTTGCTACAGTTCTGCACATCGCCCTTATTCTTGAAAATTGTTACCGGTATGGTTCTTCTCCACTCCTCAGGCATCCTCTCACTTTCCAAGATTGTGTTAAACAATCTAGTTAAAAACTCCACTGCCATCTCTCCTAAACAACTCCATGCCTCCACAGGTATGTCATCAGGACCAACTGCCTTTCCACTCTTCATCCTCTTCATAGCTGCCCTCACTTCCTCCTTGCTAATCCACCGCACTTCCTGATTCACTATCCCCAAATCACCCAACCTTCTCTCTCTCTCTTTTTTCTTAATTCATCAGCCCCTCAAAGTACTCCTTCCACCTTCTCAACACACTCTCCTCTCTTGTCAGCACATTTCCATCTCTATCCTTGATCGCCCTAACCTGCTGCATATCCTTCCCAGCTCAGTCCCTCTGTCTAGCCCTGTGTTACTCTTTACGCAGCTCGCAAGCCGCATGTGGCTCATGAGACTTTGTTTTGTGCCTCATATAGATCCACTGATAACAATAAGAACATAGATATAACTTACTTCTATAGGTTCCGTTTGTGTCCTGTTTTAGCACATTGAAATGAATTATCCAGCAAATGGCAGCATACTGAAGATGAGTCAAAGAACGTAGGCTACGTAACAGCGTGGGATCATGGGAAGACGTATAGCCTATATGTGTAGCTTTGTATTTGCGAAATGTTTTGCAAGCTCTGTGGCTCTTTGAGGAAGGGTCTTACTCATAAGTGGCTTTCCTAAGAAAATTAGTGAGTACCACTGGTCTAGCGGCACAAGTCCTTTTTTCCTTCCTTAGTGTCCAACCTCTCATACAACTCACCATACACCTTTTCCTTTGCCTTTGTGCCCTCTCTCTTCGCTTTATGCTGCATCTCCTTGTACTCCTGTCTATTTTCTTCATCTCTCTAACCCACTTCTTCTTTGCCAACCTCCTCCTCTTTATACTTTGCTGTACTTCCTCACTCTACCACCAAGTCTCCTTGTCATCCTTCCTCTGTCCTGATGACACACCAAGTACCTTCCTAGCTGTCTCCCTCACTATTTCTGCAGTGGTTGACCAGCCATCCGGCAACTCTTCACTACCACCCAGCACCTGTCTTAACTCCTCCCTGAACTCCACACAGCAGTCTTCCATCTTCAACTTCCACCATTTGATCCTTGGCTCTGCCTTCACTCTCTTCCTTTTCTTGGTCTCCAAAGTCATCCTACAGACCACCATCTGATGTTGCCTAGCTACGTTCTGCCGTCTCTAATCTCTTTCAGATCGCGCCTTCTACATAAGATATAGTCCACATTACATTACATTACATTCATTTAGCTGACGCTTTTATCCAAAGCGACTTACAATAAGTGCATTTAATGTAGGAAATCAGGAGAACTACTTGTCATCAGAGGTCATAAGTGCATCTAAACAAGCATCTAACAGCAAAATCAGTGCTAAAGTAAAAGTGCAAGAAAGAGATTTTTTTTTAAACGAGTGAATACAGTAAGTGCCAAGAACGAGTAACAGGGTAGTAGTTCTTAAAGAGGCAAGTTTTCAACCTGCGCCGAAAGATGGGCAGCGACTCCACTGTCCTGACATCAGTGGGAAGTTCATTCCACCACTCTGGGGCCAGGACAGAAAAGAGCCATGACCGGGTTGATTGGCAGCAAGGGCCTCTGAGCGACGGGACAACCAGGCGTCCAGAGGCAGCAGAGCGAAGTGGTCGGGTGGGGGTGTAGGGCTTGACCATGGCCTGGAGATAGGAAGGAGCTGTTCCTTTCACTGCCCTGTAGGCTAGCACCAGAGTCTTAAACTGGATGTGAGCAGCTACTGGGAACCAGTGTAGGGACATGAGAAGGGGAGTTTTGTGGGAGAACATAGGGCGGTTGAACACCAGATGAGCTGCAGCTTTCTGAACAAGCTCCAGAGGTCTGATGGCCGATGCCGGGGCGCCAGCAAGGAGGGAGTTGCTGTAGTCCAGCTGGGAGATGACCAGAACCTGGATGAGCACCTGTGCCATCTCATTGGTGAGGAATGGGCGAATCCTCCTGATGTTATAGAAGAGAAAACTGCAGGAGCGAGCAACCGATGCAACGTTTGCAGCAAACGGGATGTGTACAGGGAGAAAAGGAGAGGCCCCAGAACAGAACCCTGTGGAACGCCTGTAGTCAGACTGCGAGGCTCCGACACAGATCCCCTCCATGTCACCTGGTAGGAGCGTCCCATCAGGTAGGTTGCAAACATTGAGAGTGCAGAGCCTGTGACACCCAGCCCCTTGAGGGTAGAGAGGAGGATCTGGTGGTTCACTGTGTCGAACGCAGCTGACAGGTCCAGGAGTATCAGGACAGAGGAGAGAGAGTTTGCTCTTGCAGAGTGCAGTGATTCTGTCATTGCAAGGAGGGCCGTCTCTGTCGAGTGACCCACCCTGAACCCAGACTGGTTGGGGTCCAGGACGTTGTTCTGGTGGAGGTACACAGAAAGTTGGTTAAAGACAGCACGTTCGAAAGTTTTGGATAGAAAGGGAAACCGGTCTGTAGTTTTTGACGTCAGAAGGGTTAAGTGATGGTTTCTTGAGAAGGGGGGTGACTCTAGCAGTCTTGAAGGCAGATGGAAAGCATCCTGCCTGGAGGGAGGTGTTGATTAGGTGGGTTAGATAGGGAAGGAGTTCAGGTGCTATAGACTGAAGAAGAGGGGAGGGGACCAGGTCAAGGGAGCATGTGGTGGGGCGACTGGATGTGATGCGGATTAGAACCTCGTCGGGGGAGAGGGGAGCGAGGTGGGATAGGTTGGGATGTGGAGAGGTGAGGGAGGGTGCAGAGGGTGGGATAGTGCAAGCAGCAGTAACCGGGTGGTGAGAAAAGGAGGATCTGATGTTGTTTACCTTCTCGTCAAAGAAGTTAGCGAAGTCATCAGGGAGAAGGGAGGAAGTAGGAGGAGGAGGTGGGGGATGAAGAAGTGTAGAGAAGGTTTCAAAGAGTTTCTTAGGATTAGAGGCAGAGGATGAGATTTTAGAGCAATAGAAGGCAGCCTTAGCAGCAGAAAGGGAGGAGGAGAAAGTGGAAAGAAGAGAATGAAAGTTGAGGGGCAGGTGGAGTTGGGCATGCAGGCCTGGAGGTGAGGGGACAGAGATTGTCCAGAGAAGAGGAGAGGGTAGAGAGAAGAAGATCATTAGCAGTGTCAGGGGGTAGAAGAGAGAAAGATTCAGGTGTAGGGAGGATAGATGTAACAAGAGGAAGAAAGATCAGTGGTGGAGAGAGAGCGGAGGTGTCTACGGGTGGAAACCATTTGGGTAGGGGAAGGAGCTGAGGGGGGTGAAGAGAAGGAGAGAGAGTAGGGCATGAAATAGTGGTCAGAGAGCTGGAGGGGAGTAACAGAGAGATTGGAAATAGGACAGATTCTAGTAAAGATAAGGTCCAGCTGGTTGCCGGCCTTGTGGGTAGGAGGTGAGGATGAGAGGTGAAGGTCAAAGGAGGAGAGGAAAGAGAGAAGAGGACCTAGCTTGTTAGTGTGGATGTCTAAGTCACCAAGAAGGATAAGTGAAGAGTCATCAACAGGGAAGTGCGAGACAAGTGTGTCAAGCTCCCCCAGAAACTCACCAAGGGGACCTGGTGGGCGGTACACAACCACAGTGGTGAGTTTGACTGGATAAGAGACAGTAACAGCATGAAATTCAAAAGAGGGCGGAGAAAATTGTGGAATGGAAACGAGAGTATTTCCATTTCAGGGAGATTAGCAGGCCAGTACCACCACCCCGCCTCCCAGCTCTGGGGGTGTGAGAAAAAGAGTACACATCAGACAGAGCTGCGGGTGTGGTAGTGTTTTCTGGCATGATCCAGGTCTCAGTTAGAGCAAGAAAGTTGAGGGAGAGCAAGGATGCGTAGCCTGAGATAAACTCAGCTTTCGGCACCGCAGACTGGCAATTCCAGAGCCCTCCCATCACCGCTTGCTCAACGTGAGTGGAGAAAGTGGGATAGATGAGATTGATAGGGTCACAGCGCCTAGGAGTGACCCAACGTCTATGCCAGCCCCAGGAAGAGGAAAGGACAGGATTGCGAAGGAAACACATAGTCTATACTAGGTACACAAAATACAGATGACTGACTGGATCTAAAAAGAGCAGTCCGTGCTTGACGAAGTCTTGGCTTGAAAAAGTCGCGCTTGCCTTTGTTCACTCTAGCCTTCATTCAACCTAGGTTTGTTTGCCTGACGCTTGGAAGCTAATGCTTCCAAGTACCAGCAGTGGTTTAAAGAACACTGATTGCTAATTGTCTGCCATGAGTGCAGGCCACACCATGGCCACTTAACACCCAATTGGCCAAAGAGGTACACTGAAAATAGGCTTATTGCGCAGAAACTGGACACTTATGTAAAACTCTATCAAACCTCACACAATACTATTAAAACTGCAAACAGCAAGTTACCAAAGAATATATTTATAAGCTAAAAGGATAACTAAGTCAAAACAGCTAGGCAACAAGAAATATTTAAGGGCACACTAGATGAAAAACAGCTACAGCTAGAATAAGTAAATAAGACAAGTAAGTAAATAGAATAAGACAGCTATAGCTAGAATAAGATCCCACTAGGAACCAGCAGCAGATGTATAGACAAAAGGACTAATGCTCAAGCAGCTGGAATAAGACTAGTAGCGACTAGTAGCAACTTGTTAAGCAAGAAAGATGATACTTACTCTATTCTATATGAACCAGCAATTCAGAATCACTCCAGAAGTTAAGATGCACAGTCCACCTGTGTGCACTTTCCTCCACTCTTGTACGTCACCATGTGTTCCTCCCTCTTCTTGCAATATGTATTCACCACAGCCATTTCCATCCTTTTCACAAAATCCACTACCGTCTGTCCTTGACACCATACCTACCCATCACCTCCTTATCACCTCTTTTCCCTTCACCAACATGCCCATTGAAGTCCGCTCCAATCACCACTGTCTCCTTCCTGGGTACACTCTCCACCACTTCATCCAACTCCTTCCAGCATTCTTCTTTCTCTTCCATTCACACCCAGCTTGCGGGGCATATATGCTGATAACATTTATCAATAAAAGTTCGATTTACAGCTTCATACTCATCACTCTGTCTGACACTCTTCACCTCCAGCACACTCTTGACATACTCTTCCTTCAGAATTACCCCAACCCCATTTCTCCTCCCATTTGCACTATGGTAGAAGAGTTTGAACCCACCTCTGATGCTCCAGCCTTACTCCCCTTCCACCTGGTCTCTTGCACACACAGTATACCTACCTACCTTTCTTCTTTCCATCGTTGAGCCAGCTCTACCTTGATCAGTCATAGTGCCAACATTCAGGGTTCTGACTCTCACCTCCACACTTCTACCCTTCCTCTTCTCCCGCTGCCACTGGACATGCCTTCCCCCTCTCCTTCTCCTTCCCCCAACAGTAGCATAGTTTCTACCGGCACCCTGCTGGCCAACAGTACCACTGGTGGTCGTTGGTAACCCGAGCCTTGACCGATCCGATATGGAAATTGATTTATGGTCCGCGTATTTGATTTGGCAAAGGTTTTACACCGGATGCCCTTCTTGATGCAACACTGCCCAGTTATCTGGGCTTGTGACCAGCACTAAGAATGCTGGCTTGTGCATCCACAGTGGCTGGGTTTATGTACAAAATTACTAATAAAGAGTGTTCTGTTCTATTTGAGCTTGAATCATTCCTACACAGAGATATGAACCCATTACTGACATCAGCAGAATGAGTAGAAAAATTAACAGATCCTTACAAACAAGTGTCAAAACAGGGCATGAAATTGTTAATATCATGCTCACAGCATATACAGTATTAAGAATAGATCAGCTAATGGAACTCTTGGTACATTATTACTCGAACAAAGTTGCAAGGTGACTCAAAAGAAACGTTGACATGCTCTTGACATGATGGTTTTGGACTCATAAGCAATACCTATACACAATGAATTTTTCATTGTGGAGTCTGCAATGCAGCATATCCCAAGCATCTTATCAGTGTGGTATAATCGGACTTAAGAAGGAGTGTGTAGCCAAACTAAGCCTGCTGATTGATGATGTTGGTTGGTGATTCTAAGTTGAGACTGGACTGACTGTAGATAACTCGGTGATTGATTGCATTTGTGTGTGCATGTATTGCACCAATGTGCGTATTAAATTTTAATGCACTTTTATACAGGCACACTTAAGTACATAGACCACAAATAGTCTTTACTGCATAGATGCACTCCCAGAAACAGGGAATACATGCATGTACACAGAAGAAGCAGGCTCTCTCTCATTCGCTAAAGCTGATAGGAGCATGCATGTTTCTTTTTCCATTTTCTTGTGGGACATGTGGCTTGGAGTGACCTGCCGGTGTCTCTCTTTGTTATTGGCCTGGACCCAAAGTTGCCCCAGGCTGCACTATCTTCCACTGCATCCTGCAGTTCACACCACCCTCTGACATTAGCCCTGTGTGTGTTCACCCTCTCTTTTATGCTCCAAAATGACGTTGCTATAAATGGCTGGTATTGTCAGGACATGCTGCAGGGTTGTGCCGTATCAGAAACCATACTGCTGTAATAGTCACCACTTACTTCTTTATTTGACCCCTTGCATGCTGGTAAAGACACAGAGAGCATAGTGCATGGACATGAATCTATCTTTGCTGATTTACAAAATACTTTGACTTGATAAATAAAACTATTTCCTTGAATTTTGTACAAACATTTTTTTTCAGTGTTATATATTTGATGTTGTATCTAACTTTCTGTTAGGGCCTTTCATTTCTTTGTGAATAAGGATGTAGCACTGTAAATATAAAGATGACAGATACCGGTAAAGATTTTTATTCTGTGCTTTATAGCATAAGCTATATTTCTGTGACTGTAGGCCCCCCAAACACAAACCGCTGGAGTGTTTCAAATGCAGTATCTCTGATTAGTGTGATACCCTCTCTAATTCATTTTCCCTCAAGTCTCACTTTTATGAATCTGGGGACTTTGGGGCTGAATGCACCGGTGCAGTGAGGTATTTGTTATGTCTTTACTCCATTCTATGTCTTTACCACCAGGAAAATATCAACCTGTCTTTGTTTTGATAACTTTTCTCACTCGCTAGCTGAATCAAATCAACTTGGCTTTTATTCATGTTGAATACCTAGTATGTGCCAGGGCAAGATGGGATGCAAAACCGGTGGTTTGTGGTCTCGCGTCAGAACCCCTGCATACCTTAATATGACTCAGTGCAGCTATAGATACTTGCTTTAAAATGAAATTTATCAATGGTTTTATCTTTGAAATATCTATCTGTTTATCATGGACTGTGGGAGGAAACCAGAGCACCTGGAGGAAACCCACGCAGACATGGGGAGAGGTTGATCTGGGATGACCCCCCCCAAGGTTGGACAACCCTGGGGTTTGAACCCAGGACCCAGAACTGGTTTCCTCCCACAGTCCAGAGACATGTAGGCCAGGTGAATTCGCCATACTAAATTGTCCCTAGGTGTGTATGTGTCGGCCCTGTGATGGACTGGCGGCCTGTCCAGGGTGTCTCCCCGCCTGTCGCCCAATGACTGCTGGGATGGGCTCCAGCATCCCGTGACCCGAATTCAGACAAGTGACTTGGATAATGGATGGATGGATGGATGGATATAATGGACTAATATGACTAACTTTCTCTTCTGGGTTTGAAATGTTCTTAATAACCTTTTAGACAGAACCCATTTTTCAGAATTTTGGGAATTTGTGGTGGTTTCGGCAATAGATGGAACTGCCTCCTGTTCACTGTGTAGCTTGAATCTAATGTAATCTATGCTAATGTAGATATGAAGTAAGCAAGTTTAGTAGACATCACCTGTCCAAAAGAAAGTGAACTAGTTCTGGATTACTTTTTATCTCCAAATCTTCTTTAAAATTACTCCATCTATCAAATGCGGACCCAAGAGATAGTCTTGTTTTGGCACGCTACCTTCATAATTTTACTTTCACACTCTCTTGAGGTCTTTTATTTCATACAGAAGATGAAGCAGCAGGACTGGATTTTGCTTTCGCTTTCTACAGTGCAGTGAAATCCTGTGCAAGTGCTTGTTTGCAACACTCCTTTATACAAAGTAAAACGCAAATTCATGTGCGGACCTACATTTTGTTGCCATTGTACCAGTCATTCACAGCTAATTAGAGTGGACGATCTGAGGGGTCTTATGTTATGCAGTTTGCGTCACTGAGAATTGGGGCAACCAACTCTAGCACTCACAGCACCTAAATGCCATTATTTTATCATGCATATTGCCCCTATGCAGCTTTGACGTCTCAGTTACAGCAGTTTTACCAACTGTCTTTCCCTGAAACTTTACATCTAGTCTGCTCTGGTGGAGTTTAATGTCAAACCTGTACTTCCTTCTATAAAATAGAAAGAGTGAACGGTGTATATAACTCTGTGCATCAGTGTGTTTACATGCAAGGTGAACATTTGATTTTAATCGGATTAAGACATAATTTAATTATTCCAACTGCCATGTAAACACCTTAATCAAGCTATCAAATTAAGGTCTAAATCGATAGAAACACAATGTGATTAACAGAAGGAGATTTTTTTTTGTCAATCATTCCATTTACTGTGCTTTGTAAATACCATAATCTGAGTTGCTTTGGAAAAACTGGTTGTATACATGCACCAAAAAGTTACCGGCATCTGACCTGGATTTGTTTTTGGATACTGATCCTGTTAGCCAGCGCCTCAACCATACAGCTGTGTATTGCCTCCTCTTTTTAAGAGGTAGTAAACAGCCATTTCTGGAGCAAGACAAGCAACATTCATGATCAGTAAGGTGAAGGGGCTTAATGTCCTCAAGTTTTTGGATGGGTGAAAGACCAGAAACTCAAACATTTTTCAAAAAGTCTTGAAAATTATGTTGGAAGTGGGGTCTCATGCAGTGTCATTTCCGTTCCATTGTTTGACTATGCAATGAGTCTTGTAAACTCAGATTATTGTTACAAATACTTGAAGATACCTTAATTGTACTATCACCTTAATTCGATTGTCACCTCAATCAGATTATTGACTACATGTAAACATGTTTGAGTGTGTGTGTGTGTATGTATGTGTGTGTGTGTGTGTTCGTTGAGTGTACTGACTTCTTGCTCTGTGTGTGTGTGTGTGTGTGTGTGTGTGTGTGTGTGTGTGTGTGTGTGTGTGTGTGTGCGCGCGTGCGTGCAGGTACACCCTTTGCTGATGCGCGAGAGGCGCTCTGAGGCCCACAGGAACAAACTCCTGAGGCGGACAGTCAGCGTCCCTGTGGAGGGCCGGCACCATCCTGAGATGGGTGAGTTCCATTCCCACAATTATTTCTGCTGAGAATTTAACATGGTCAATACGTAGGCTTTGGCAGCATTCCCTGATGTAGCCTGCTTTCATGCCGGAATTCTCTTTTACCCCTTTTCCACCAATGCGAATTCTGGCTCTGGGCTGGTGCTAGTGCCGGTTCACAGTTGGTTCAACTTGTGAACCTTTTAAGAACCAATTTGCTTTTCCACAGGGTAGAGCTGGCCAGAGAGCCACGTCATTACGTCACTGTACACAACTGTATACGTCTCCGAAGATGAGGCAAGAAATCAACTCTGTAGTTTGAATTTTTTTTTTTTTTTTTACAAATTTCGTATGCTAGTTCATCATTAAATTCACGTCTGAGAATTTTTGAGGGACAAAATCAACTGTGCAGATTTCGAATATTGGCAGTTTTATAAAAATTGATGGTGAATCAAAATTCTGCTCTAACATTTTCGGAGTTGAGAAGCTCCACAAACTGGCGACCAGCCGTCCAGCCAGCTCAGAGACCCTGCTGTGAACTAGCTGGAGCTTTCTCAAGAGACCGATCTCATAGACAAGAGGCTTTTGTTTCCCTGTTGACAGATGGTTTGTTTAAATATCATAACACAAATGTCCATTATAAAATTAAAGGAAGCTGTGATTATCTGCCTTGTTCTCTTATGGGGTGATTGGTCTGAAATTTACAAGGTTTCCTTCATTAATCTCTCAGTATTTTTCAGGGTGAACTCTTCGGCGTTCTTTGTCGATGTGCTTTTAAGCATAGGATTTCAGATATTTATATTAGAATGAGGTTTTTAAATGCAGAAAAATGAATTAGGGGTTTCAAATTTACTCTGTCAAAGTCGATCCAATAAAGTTTGCGCTAATAAAACCATTTGGTTCCTATCTCCTTTGATTTGAATTGTCATTACGGAGTGTTAAGGGGCGCAATCATTATTCAGCAGAACTGATTGTTGCTGCCGAGTAATGTATCTTCTGTTGGTCACAATAAGCCTGCCCCAGCCCCAGATGTAAGGGGTTCTTTCTTCTAGCCCAGCAAAGAGTTGGTGCCGCTCTGGAACTAGTTTTCCTGGCCAAGAGCTGGATCTTTGGCTGTCAAAATGCAAAGAACTGGTTTGAGATTCGGCACCGGCTCTGAACCAGCCCTCGAATTTCCTTGGTGGAAAAGGGGTATTTTGTCAGGTTTCAGTATCACCTTTTTTCAAATGCCATCAAATCTGGCTCTGAGTGAAATCCTTCAGCTGGTGCTTCAAACATGTTTCAGCCCCCTTGGACTGTTTTCTAAACTGAGATCTTAAGAGGGTTGATTCCTTTGATAGCTTTCTACAAAAGATCTTATTGTGGAAGGGAAGTCATATATTGATATTTGATAACTGAACGTGTTGTCTGAGTTCGCTGACGTTGATGACTGCCTGCGTTTGTCTATTTCTGCCACAGCCCTGTCGACAGGCCTCAGATCTTTTTTTTTTCTCCTCTCCATCATTTCCTCTCTGTCACCTTGGTTCCTCTCGACCCCATTTCGTTCAGGGCTTTTAGTCCTTTGGTCTGACTTTTTATGGTCCTCCTCATCTTTCTCTGCTGTCCTCTCTCTTTCTCTATGGACTGTGAGTGCCAGCCACCTCTCTGTTTGCTTGGTTCAGCCTGACTCTGCAACCCCCCCCCTTTCTCTCTCTCTCTCTCTCTTTCTCTCTCTCTCTACCTTCGCCCTCCACCTCTCTGTCTCACTCAGCTATTTTAAGGCCCTCCCTTGCGACGTCCTCCGTCTGTGATTTTACTCTCTGCTCTGGAAGAAATTGTGCTGATTCAACAAGACGAATGCCTCCCCACCTCTTCACAGTTTACACACCACACACTCGTATGGGGATTGCCACCCTGCCGCCAAGCGGTCAAACACTGACACTTTGACTGACACGATCTGGCTGCATGTTGACATACGCGTGCTGACTCAGCAGGACAACTTCCTTTTACCGTGCAGAAACAAGCAGCAAACACCCCACCAACATGCTCGCATATGCTAATGCGCTAAGCCGTGGGCCACGCCGCACTGACGCCACTACAGACCATCTGTGGTGCTGGGCACATTGAAGCCCCCCCAGGACAGTTGGTAATTAGAGTCTCTGGGGAACCATCTTTGACACGTGGCCCTGTCTTGGGCTGAGTGTCCGTGAGATGGTTTTTATGGTTTTAAGTGTGAAGCACCTCAAGAATGCGTTTCTAACTCGTTCACTCACAAACTGCCATTAAGTCTCATGCTAAACTGTAACAACTGTGAACAATCTGTGACCCCTCCAAAAAAGGTTTTTGAGTGAGAACAACATAAGTACATGCCGTTGTGTGACGTTAAAGATTTTGCGGTGTTATATTTTTTTTCTGCACCCCCACCACTATTCTCTCTTAGTTTCTTACTTGTGTCTCTTGGTACAAGGGATGGGATGGTATGAACGGGATGGGATGGTTATAATGACCAAAATGATCACAGTTTACGGTATTATTGTGGCATCATTTACATATGCTGAAAATGTTTTAAAAGTACTACTAATATATACTGAAATCATTTCACCACATTTTACTTGAAACTGAAACTTTTTGCATGCATGAATACAGATGAGTCTTGAGAAGACAGTGATACCAATAGTGTTTCTCCTGTTGGAACATTCTTTTAGCCATTTTTAGAATGCAGACACACTGGACAGAAACACATACAACAGGACAACACTCATGCAATCGGTGTGTTTGCTAGCACACGTAACACCGAAAGCCTTTCGCTATATGTTGATAAGCTATGAGCAAGTTTGACAGACAAACCACGAAATTTTTCCCAATTACAAGTCCAAATGCAGTGAAGTAAAAGTTGATTTACCTTGCATTTGCTTCAAAGCAGCTGGTGGCGGTCATGCAGATGGCTCATTAAGTTTGACATATTACCCCCTGTTGCATCAAAATTTGCAACCCGCCAGATTAAGTGACCCTGCCTTTACAGTGCAAAACCATGACCTTTTCAAGCACAGTAATCCAACATGATTGTTCTGATAGTCAAAATTCAAACAGTTTACTCATTACCAATCGTATATAGTAGAAATGGTAAGTGTCCCATCCCCACTTGGTATGCATGCGGTTTCATTCAAGGTAGCATTTCACTGAAATGCTATTGACAGAGGTGCAAGGAAGACATGCGCTATCACGTGCTCAAACAAATCAGTTTTTTGATAAAGCTGTTTTAATTCTAATTCCTAATGTCACTGTTAAATGCCGTATCAGGATATGATGTAAATAATACGTAATGTGGGCGGCACAGTGGCGCAGTGGTTAGCACGGTTGCCTCACAGCAAGAAGGTCCGGGGTTCGAGCCCCGGGGTAGTCCAACCTTGGGGGTTGTCCTGGTTTGTCCTCTGTGTGGAGTTTGCATGTACTCCCCGTGTCTGCATGGGTTTCCTCGGGGGGGTCCGGTTTCCCCCCACAGTCCAAAGACATGTAGGGCAGGTGAATCAGCCGTACTAAATTGTCCCTAGGTATGAATGTGTGTGTGTGTGTGTGTGTGTGTGTGTGTGTGTGTGTGTGTGTGTGTGTGTGTGTGTGGGCCCTGTGTGATGGTCTGGCGGCCTGTCCAGGGTGTCTCCCCGCCTGCCGCCCAATGACTGCCGGGATAGGCTCCAGCATCCCTGCGACCCTGAGAGCAGGATAAGCGGTTCGGATAATGGATGGAATATGTAGTGTTAGCTATGCCACTGAAAATATGCTGTCAGTACACCAGCGTACTTCCTATTACAAACTTAAGACAACGATCCCGTTTCACTCTATTCACAACAAAGTCATCCAACAGTTATGCTTCACATCTGTGACATTGTGTCCTTGTACTTAATTAGTGTGAATGTTGGGCATTCACACTATTGCTTTGCAGTTAATTATTTATTTATTTATTTTTCTTCCGCCCATTTTTTGACACTTTGTAGCTCCTTCATACTTTTAGCTACTGAAACCATTCAACTATCAAAACGTTAAACTCATTAAGGACATTAGTGCTCCCCTTTCAGATTTTTCATACCTTTTGAACTTTTTGAAATATTCAACTTTTTTCAGTCATTTTTTGAATGGGAGTCAATGGGGGACTTTTGCAACATTTCCACCTCTTTTACTCCTTCATACTTTTAGCCACTGAAACCATTCAGGTATCAAAATGTTCATCTCTTTAAGCCCATTAAGACTCACATTTCGGGTTTTTTGAAATCTTTTATACTTTTAGACATATTAAGCTTTTTCTACGTTTTCGAAACAATGGAAGTCTATGGGGAAAGGTTGAAACCCTCATCACCTTTGAACTGTATCTCCTCCTTAATTTTTTTGAGCTAGAAACCCCATTTAAAGCTTAAACAGTTCAGGACATTCAGCTCTTTCAGAATCCTATTCAGATTTTAAAAATATTTTATAGTTTTTGAACAATTCAGCTCTAAAGTTTAGCAATTCTGCCATACACTTTGCCTATTAGAATGTTCAGTCCGATTGTGACATCGCATATCAATTTGAAGCTCATTTGCCAGCCTAATTAGTTGCTTTGCAGTTCTTTATTAGTGGCACCACTTCCACTTTGTCATACTTTAAACTATAGAAACCATTCAACAATCAAACTATTTATATATTTAGCACATTATGGCAAATTTTTCAGTTTTTTATACCTTTAAAACTTTTAAAATATTCAGCCATTTCACATTTCAGTTCCCAGGTATTTCAGGTAGGCTAGTGACTTTCTGACTTTTCCTATTTATCCATTTTCAGCAATGCTTTCGCGATTTCTTTCAGCAGCTCAGCATTCACACGCTTTTTCTGTGGAAAAGCATTTTTCTAGTTTGCTTTTCTTAATTCATTGCTTGGTCACGTTTTTTTTTTATTGCTCACATTGTTTTTGCCCATTTGCGATTGTATATTAGTGGCTGATAAGAGCACAGCTCCTTAAATTAATGTCAAGTAACAGTAGTCGTCATGATGAATTATGTAGATGATTATTATTATTTTTTAAATTTTTCTACTACTTTATTAATCCCCATGGGGAAATTCTTTCTCTGCATTTAACCCATCCTAGCTGTGTAGCTAGGAGCAGTGGGCAGCCTCCATGCAGTGCCCGGGGACCAACTCCAGTTCTTCTTGCCATGCCCCGGTCAGGTGAACTGACAGGAGTACTAACCCTAACATGCATGTCTTTTTGATGGTGGGGGGAAACTGGAGCACCGATAGAAAATCCATCGCAGACACGGAGAACATGCAAACTCCACACAGAAAGGACCTTGGGTTGACCCCCAAGGTTGGATAACCCCGGGGTTCGAACCCAGGACCTTCTTGCTGTGAGACAACAGCACTAACCACTGGGCCACAATGTCACCATTATAAGAATACAATATGATTTAACACTTGAAAATAAAGCATTTGCTCTGCGGTGGTGTAGTGGTCTAAGCATCGGCTTTGTGTCACTGCAGTTGCCCACTGGGGACCGGGGTTCGCGCCACAGTCTCGTCAGATCCGACTATGGCCGGACTCGATGAAGCAGGAATAATTGGCAACGCGTCTTCGGGAGGGGGGCGGAGTCGGCTTGTGTTCGTCACATGAATGCGTCGCTGTGTGTGTCGGAAAAAGCAGTGGTTCGGCCTGGATTCGCCTTGTCACGAAAGTGGCGAGGCGTCTCCTTTCAGACTGCCGGCCGGAGAGATGCAGTTGGCGAACGCATGCAGTACGAGGGTGGGTGTTTGAACTAAAATAGGGATCGATTGGCTGCTAAATTGGGAGGAAAAGGGAAAAAAGAAAGAAAGAAAATAAAGCATTTGGGACCATATTGACAGGGTGATTGAATCAACTTTCAAGAAGGAAAAGATTGAAAAAAAAATCATTCATGTGCGAGTGGACAAGGTTAAGAAATAAATACACCCTCCAGTTTTGTCCACTACACACCAACTCTGAAAAAGTTATCTGTCACAAGTGTTTTTGGAACAGTTTTGATTTCTGCATTTTTTCACATCCATCAGAAAGCTCAGTGGACGAAACATAAGGTCATATTTAGCTTTTAACGTGAAAAATTTGGGGTAGTGCAAAGGCTTTTATGAAGGAATAAAATGCTGACTCGAGTCACAGCCCGTGTCTTGCCCTGTTTCACTTGGGCAGTTTGTTGGTTGTTCATACATTTAGTCCAAACATTTAGTCCATATATCTAGTCCATGGGAAGCAAACTCTGACTTGTTAAGGCCGCAGTGAGCGACACGAAAGCCAAAAAAGGCTGTTTAATAAGATGACTTCTGCTCTTCTGCTAATGGCACTAACCTGCAGCTGCAGGACACCCCAGTCTGCTACCCGTTCACGTGTTTATTACAACACTGATTCATCAGCTTCACTTCATTGTTCAGCTGTGGGTAAAAGCTTGAGTCTTCCACATGATTTTGATGAATGGGGAGATTTGACAACAACCCCAGCTGGATGCCTGATGTAATAATGCACTCGAATGGAAGATATTTATCTCTGGATCTGCGATTAGTTAAATTGCGAGGCTCAGTAAGCTTCCTGGCTCCCACTGCAAAGTCGTAAAACACAGATCCATGCAGATGCAATGACTTTCCCTCCCCATGTACTTCCTTGCACCTTGAAGGTTTCAAAACAATTTGAAGATGAGCTAATTAACATATAATTAAGGTATTAATCTTGCTCCATAATTGCAGTGCGGAATAAGCATTTTATGCAAATATCTGGCTTAATTAGTGTTTCATGATTCTGACGGGGGAAAATGGTATTTCTTAAGTAACCAAAGCAATTGAACGTTTTGCTCTCTCTCATATCATTATTATATTATTTTTTGTTAAAAACAGCTACGACTTTCAGCATTCACATTCAGTCAGAAAAGACTGACATCTATTATGATGGCTTTGCATTAATTCTCAAGGGTTATTTGTGAATTAAAATGTCTTAGTACCTTAATAATGGATCCAGTAACAATGAGAGCCTGGAATTACTTTTTAACCAAAGCTTTCTATGAAGTTTACGCTGTGCGTATCGAAGTGCATTAAGCTGAGAGCCATATCGTCTTAAATGTGAACACCTTTTCCCGCTGCGTGGTGATACAGATATATTTGGTGATACAGACATGTTTGGTTCTAGTCAAGTTTTGGTTCCCTTGGTCAGTGTGAATACAGTCCATGTATTAGCAGAGAACGCTGCATCGTTTTCATGACGCCCTCCTTGCTGTAGGTACACACAGACCCAGACCTGAAAGGAGGTTTAGCTTTGGCCATCACCAGGCATTACATGTAGGAATGGAAGTGTTTTTTTGTTGTTTTTTTGTGGATTTTCCCCCCTTTTCTCCCCAATTGTACCTGGTCCCCACTCTCTGAGCCATCCTGGTCGCAGCTCCACCCCCTCTTCCGATCCGGGGGGGGGGGGGCTGCAGACTACCACATGCCTCCTCTAATACTTGTGGAGTCGCTAGGAGGACGTAGCATGTGGGAGGATCACATTATTTCCCCCAGTTCCCCCCCGACCAGGCGTCCCGACCAAACCAGAGGAGGCGCTAGTGCAGTGACCAGGACACATACCCACATCCGGCTTCCCACCCGCAGACACAGCCAATTGTGTCTGTAGGGATGCCTGACCAAGCTGGAGGTAACACGGGGATTCGAACTGGCGATCCTCGTGTTGGTAGGCAACGGAGTAGCCCACTACGCTACCTGGATGCCTGGAATGTAAGTGTTAAGCAGTATGAGTACTGTAAGTGTCGAAGTGAAACCCATATTGTTATTAATTGGTTTAAGTGGGACTAGTTTGTCCTGTATGAACATATATCAGATTCTGCCTGTGTTTTTTTAGAGTTGACGGAGAGGGAAACCAAAATGTCCTCAGGACATTCCTGTTTTGAATTAGAATTATTTAACAGACGTCTTTCTCCAATCAGATATTTAGACACAGGAAAGTGATGTACCGATTCAGTCAATGATACAAAGAGGCAAACTACTGTACTCCTTTCCCTACGTTTCCTTCTGTGTAGAAGTATGCCGACTCAAACAGGTGTAAACAGGGCAAACACAGAGAAACTTACCCTCATTTTTCACCCTCTCTAACCCTCATTAGTCTCGCCGAGAAAGAATTTGATAATCCCGTTAATGAATTTGGCCTTTCATGTTTGGTGTTTAAATGCTCGATAGACTTCGTCTGTGGCTGCTCAGTTCTCAGGTGAAAACCTTATTAACAGAATAACTTTTCCAAAAGAATAAATAAACGCTAAGCTGATCGGTAGCTGATTGGCAACGAGTTGTCCTTGTAGGACTGACTCGTTCCTGTGGCTATCACTGAGCTTTAACAGACAGAAATAAAAAGCTGGCTCATTAAGAACAGTCAGTCAGAGTCACCTGACAACATGTGACCTTCACACATTACACTATGTTGTACTTTAGCTGCGAAGGCTGTGATATAGGTGCAGGGCATGTGTCTTGTCATGACCGCTGAACTTCTTTTGCATGGTGGAATTGACTTGGCTAAGCCACTTTGACTGTTGTGATTGTGTGTGTGACACTGTTCTTCTCAGTTTAACACAAGGAGAAGCATTGTAAATGCACAACAACACTGTAGGCACATGATAAACAAACACATTAATGGACATTTGGCTCTTATATGACTGCTGTTTAGCACTCTCGCCTGTAAAAGACACAGCTTTTATCGGCTAATAGATGACTCTTGTAGGTCACTTTGTGTAAAATACTGCTTCTAATAATGATGTTTTAAGTATTATCACAGTTGTTTTGTTTGATGGAAAAATCAACTCATTAAGGACATGAGAGATTTCCAATGAAATTCAAATTAATGCATGCCAAACTTTTCAAAATCACTAGACTGGCACTTTTACCACAGCTTGTTGAACAACATTTTATTTTCAAGGTAACTGCAACACATTCCTTCTCTCGGGTAGAAGCCTGAGATCTTCAACCTATTTAGTTGCCACTTCTGAAATGTGGGGTAAATTAACCAGAGAGGGCAACGATAGCAATTACAGATGAACAGAGCTCACTTTTCTTTGTGATGTCATTAAATCAAGCTGCAGTCAAACCCAAAGTAATTACTTTCGAAAACTGACAAAACTTCAAAGGAAGGACAAAAATCAAACATCTTACTGTGTTCGCTCCATCAGTGGCTCCAATTCTTTGTTGGTTACCTGGAAACAGGCAATGTATTCTCAGTCCACATTGAACTCTTACATAATAATAGTGCTCCCATACAATTACAACAGTGAGACTGCCAGCTAGTTTAACTCATCTTTGTGTTGGACTGCGTCTCTCCGTTTGATTGATAACTATAATGTAACATGTTGGGATGAAACCATCCCAACCAGCTGGCCTTTGCTTATCATTAATAATATTGTTATATCAAACTGAAATACAAAACAACTGTGGGCTCCAAATCAAACAAGGTAATATTTTACATTGCACAGAAATAACCAGGTAATACACAAGTAAAATAGATGTAATTGAACTATGATCACTGGTAATTACTAAGTAATAAATGAATAAAATAGATGTAATGAACAATGATGAGTGCTAATAACTTAGAAATATGTGGATAAATTAGCATCTTTTCCATATCTCTAGTTTGCTTTCTTTTCATTATGATCTTCTTCTTCTCCCGGCTGCTCCCATTAGGGGTCGCCACAGCAGATCATCCATTTTCATCTCTTCCTGTCTTCTGCATCTTCCTCTGTCACACCAGCCACCTGCATGTCCTCTCTCACCCCATCCATAAACCTCCTCTTTGGCCTTCTCCTTTTCCTCTTGCCAGGCAGCTTCATCTTCAGCATCCTTCTCCCAATACATCCAGCATCTGTCCTCTGCTCATGTCCAATCCATCTCAATCTCACCACTCTTGCTTTGTCTCCAAACCATCCAACCTGACCTGTGCCATTAGTATATTCATTCCTAATCCTGTTCTTCTTTTTCACTCCCAATGAAAATCTTGGCATTTTCAACTTTGCCACGTTCAGCTCTGCCTCCTGTCTTTTCGTCATTGCCAACGTCTCCAAACCATACAACAATAGCTGGTCTTACTACTGTCTTGTAAACCTTCCCTTTAACTCTTGCTGGTACCCTTCCATCGCAAATTACTCCTGACACTCTTTTCCACCCACTCCACCCTGCCTGCACTCTCTTCTTCACCTCTCTTCCGCATTCCGAGTTACATTGAACAGTTGACTCCAAGTATTTAAACTCATCCACCTTCATGACCTCTGCTCTTTGCATCTTCACCATTCCACTGTCCACCCTCTCGTTCATGCATATGTATTCTGTCTTGCTCCTACTGGCTTTCATTCCTCTTCTCTCCAGTGCATACCTCCACCTCTCCAGGCTCTCCTCAACTTGCTCCCTATTCTCACCACAGATCACAGTGCCATCCACAAAAATCATAGTCCACGGAGACTCCTGCCTGATGTCGTCCGTCAACCTGTCCACCACCATTACAAACAATAAAGGGCTCAGAGCCGATCCTTGATGTAATCCCACCTCCACCTTGAATCCATCCATCATTCTACCGCACACCTCACAATTGTCACACTGCCCTCATCCTGCGCCACTCTTACATACTTTTCTGCTACTCCCAACATCCTCATATAATACCACACCCCCTTTCTTTGCACCCTGTCATATTCTTTCTCCAAATCCACAAAGGCACAATGAAACTCCTTCTGACCTTCTCTATACTTCTCCATAAACATTTGCAAAGAAAATGTTGTATCTGCAGTGCTTTTTCCTGGCATGAAACCATACTGCTTCTCACTAATCATCACCTTTCCTCTTAACCTAGCTTCCACTAATCTTTCTCATGTCTTCATGCTGTGGCTGATCAACTTTATACCTCTGTAGTTACTACAGCTATACTTCTTCTCCACTCCCCAGGCATTGTCTCACTTTCCAAGATTGTGTTAAACAATCTAATTAAAAACTCCACTGCCATCTCTCCTAAACAACTCCGTGCCTCCACAAGTATTTCATCTGGACCAACCACCTTTCCAATCTTCATCCTCTTCATAGCAGTCCTCACTTCATCCTTGCTAATCCACCACACTTCCTGATTCACTATCCCCACATCGTCCAACCTTCTCTCTCTCATTTTCTTCATTCATCAACCCCTCAAAGTACTCCTTCCACCTTCTCTACACACGCCTCCTCACTTGTCAGCACATTTCTAACTCTAACCTTCATCACCCTAACCTGCTGCACATTTTTCCCAGCTCAGTCCCTCTGTCTAGCCAATAAGTACAAGTCCTTTTCTCCTTCCTTAGTGTCCAACCTCTCATACAACTCTCCATATGCCTTTTCCTTTTCCTTTGCCTTCCCCACCTCTCTCTTCACTTTATGTCACATCTCCTTGTCCTCCTGTCTACATTCTTCTTCTCTCTGACTATCCCACTTCCTCTTTGCCAACCTCTTCCTCTGTATAATTTGCTGTACTTCCTCATTACACCACCAAATCAAGTCCAACTCTAGCCAATTTTTATTCATATAGCCCAATATCACAAATTACAAATTTGCTTCAGTGGGCTTTACGGCAATACAACATCCTGTCCTTAGACCCTTATTCAAGGAACAACTCCCTGAAGGTCCCCTTTAACAGGGAGAAAAATAGGAAGAAACCTCAGGTAGAGCAACAGAGGAGGGATCTCTTTCCCAAGATGGACAGATGTGCAATGGATGTTGTGTCTACAGAATAAAACACAATTTACAGAATACAGCATTGAAAGGCGATAACGAAATCATAGTGGAATTATAAAATATATGAAGAATATGAGGAGGAGGATGTCAAGCAGTGTCCAGATGCCACTGGAACAGCCTAGGACATGAGCCATGCAACCACCTGGCAGGATGACAGACAACACATGCACACAGGGGAGACTCACATCAGGCCATTCACATACGTGGGAGAAGAGTCAAGAAAAAACATTAGTCACACAGTGGAGTGAGAGAAGGATATAACATTGAAACAGTATAGCAAAATTATATGGATTTATAAGATATATAAAAAATGTGATGAGGACGATGCCAAGCAAGTGTCCAGGTGGTAACCACCATCACCATGGAGACCAGGGAGGAGGACAGACTACACGTGCACATGGGGGAGACTCACATCAGACCATTCACATACACAGGCGAAGAGAAAGGAGAAGATATCATTCAGAGAAAGAGAAAAGACGCGAGAGAAGATAACAGTTTAGTCAATCTATCTAATCTCATTGGCAGAACAGTGTGTGGTATGTTCATTGAGACAGAAACCAACCCGCCATGCAGTACAGGTCATGAAAAACTCAATTTGAAGACAACTAATTGTAGGTTAAGGCAAAAAGACGAGTTTTAAGTTTGGATTTATAGGACTAAATGGGAAAAGGCCCAAGTTTCCTTGTCTTCCTTCCTCTGTCCGGATGATATATCAAGTACCTTCCTAGCTGTCTCCCTCACCAATTCTGCAGTAGTTGCCCAGCCATCTGGCAACTCTTCATTACCAACTAGTGCCTGTCTTAACTCCAACACAACAGTCTTCCTTATTTAACTTCCACCATTTGATCCTTGGCTCTGTCTTTACTCTCTTACTCTTCTTGGTCTCCAACTTCATCCTACAGACCACCGTCCGATGCCGCTTAGCTACGTTCTCCCGTCACAACCTTGCAGTTTCCAATCTCTTTCAGATTGCATCTCCTGCATAAGATATAGTCCACCTGTGTGCCCCTTCCTCTACTCTTATACATCACCCTGTGTTCCTCCCTCTTCTTGAAATACATATTCACCACAGACATTTTCATCTTTTTTGCAAAATCCACCACCATCTGTCCTTCCACATTCCTCTCCTTGACACCATACCTACCCATCCCCTCCTCATCACCTCTGTTCTCTTCACCAACATGTCCATTGAAGTCCCCTCCAATCACCACTCGCTCCTCCTTGGGTACACTCTCCACAACTTCATCCAACTCACTCCTGAATTCTTCTTTCTCTTCCATCTCACACCCAAAATGCGGGGCATATGCGCTGACAAGATTCAGAAAGAAAGAAAGAAGAAAGTCAGGTTGTTTTTTTTTACAATGAAATTTGTTTTCTGCACTCGTCTGGCCAACAATACTGGCGGCGGTCATTGGTAGTCCGGGCCTCAACCGAGCCGGTATGGAACTCTGGTTTATGGTCCGCTTATTTGATCTGGCAAAGGTTTTATGCTGGATGCCCTCCCTGACGCAACCCTCCCCATTTATCCAGGCTTGGCACCAGTACTAAGAATGGCTTGTACATCCCCAGTTGCTGGTTTTTTCTTGTCATCATGATGTGCTGTTAAATATAATCTACATCAAATATTGTACAGGATAAATTATTCACCCAATATCAAATTTTGACAGATAATTACTGTTGATCTTTGTGACACAAAGGATTCAAAATACTTGTTTGGTACATTGTGATTTGTGAATTTGTCCCATAAAGAGTTTGATGTAGATTATACTTAACAGGACATTATAATTACAAAGAAGCAACTAGAGATATAGCCTAATACTAACCATTTACTCAGTCATCATAGTTCAATTCCATCTATTTTACTTGTAAGTTACTTAGTTACTTTTGTGTAATGAATGGCCTGTAAATTCAAAAGGTTACCTCAAATAATCTTCCGTAACCTATTACTGTGTGATCCAGCTGCGTTGCGTCTGTATTTCAGTGACAAGGTTGCCATTTACAGACTACGACGGCAAAAGAGTTTCCGGCCGATGTGAAGCATTGAGGATGAGTTCGCATTCCAGCTTACAGTACAAAAAGATGGCCACCCATAGAGCTTGCCATTCTTCCACAGGGAAACCAGAAAAAATCCAAACCCTAAGACTCCTGTGTTAGTCTCGGGAGATATTTGCTGACTCATCTGGCTGTCTTGCAGCTGGGCCTTGGGATGAATACAAATTATGTCATGTTCAGTGTTTGATGGACATGAACAGAACGGTTTCGGGAAAACAAGAGAACACAGCAGGTTTGTGGAGTCAATAGAATAACCGAGGAGATTCTCCACTTCCCCCAAACTAGTCTAATGGAGATGCATTGCACAACTCAGCCTGTGCTTTTATGGTACAGATAGCACAGGTGGAGGTAGAGTTTGAAATGTGGCTGAGCAGGATTTTAGTCCCCAAAGCAGAAGAGCTCCAGCATATTCGTTTTAATTAGGCTATGCTGGCGTCAATTTGATACAGATTTGCTAAAGTCATCAAAGTTGCCTGGAAGTTTGTTTTGATGCCATATCTCTTCCCAGGCAAAGTGGTCAGCTGGTAGTGAGTCTTTTAATTGGCTTTAATTAAACTGGTATGAGCAGCTGCACTGAAACATAGGATCCTGAAAGGCACTGAATTAGAGTAAGTGATGTGTGGATTCAGATGGACCGTCTCCTCGCTGTGTCTCTCAAAATCTCAGATCCACAGGAAAATTCATAAAAAAGTAGGTGATAGAGTTATAAATCTGAGTTTAGATTTTTTTTCTACTTTTATTATCCAGGTTCATGTGGGTGAAAAGGTTATCAGGGATTTAGGATCGCTTTTTCAAGGAAGAGCTTTTCAAGATACAAGCAACATATTGGGATCTATTTTCATGCAACTGGGCACAGGCACAAGTGCAAGCACAGGTGCAAGAGTAGGCACACATGGGTATATGGCACAGGAGAACATAGTTTTGATAATTTGGTGACCCAAGACACAAGCACAGCCCTGGCGAAGCAAGATGCAATTAAAAAAGAGGTTGGATTAGGATGAATACATTATGAGCAGGTGAAGTTGGGATGGGCTTTCACTTGGCCAATCAAATCAGCTCCTGTTATACCATTCAAATGTGCCGAGGTTCAGCATATTGTCATTTTCCTGAGGGATGAAGAAGGAAGTCTATTAGAGCTGCTCTGCCTTACTCCTCCATTAACTTGGATAAATGCAATCCAGCAGTGGTAAATTCTTTCCCTATACCACCACTGTCTTCCAGTTATATACTCCATCCCTATAGGTTATGACAAAACAAAATATACACTACCGTTCAAAAGTTTGGGATCACATTGAAATGTCCATATTTTTGAAGGAAAAGCACTGTACTGTTCAATGAAGATAACTTTAAACTAGTCTTAACTTTAAAGAAATACACTCTATACATTGCTAATGTGGTAAATGACTATTCTAGCTGCAAATGTCTGGTTTTTGGTGCAATATCTACATAGGTGTATAGAGGCCCATTTCAAGCAACTATCACTCCAGTGTTCTAATGGTACAATGTGTTTGCTCATTGGCTCAGAAGGCTAATTGATG
The DNA here is from genome assembly GCF_029633865.1 of Lampris incognitus. Lineage (NCBI taxonomy): Eukaryota > Metazoa > Chordata > Actinopteri > Lampriformes > Lampridae > Lampris > Lampris incognitus. The sequence goes on from NC_079219.1 coordinate 48,722,394, forward strand.
ATTAGAAAACCCTTGTGCAATCATGTTCACACATCCGAAAACAGTTTAGCTCGTTACAGAAGCTACAAAACTGACCTTCCTTTGAGCAGATTGAGTTTCTGGAGCATCACATTTGTGGTGTCAATTAAACGCTCGAAATGGCCAGAAAAAGAGAACTTTCATCTGAAACTCGACAGTCTATTCTTGTTCTTAGAAATGAAGGCTATTCCATGCGAGAAATTGCTAAGAAATTGAAGATTTCCTACACTGGTGTGTACTACTCCCTTCAGAGGACAGCACAAACAGGCTCTAACCAGAGTAGAAAAAGAAGTGGGGGGCTGCGTTGCACAACTGAGCAAGAAGATAAGTACATTAGAGTCTCTAGTTTGAGAAACAGACGCCTCACAGGTCCCCAACTGGCATCTTCATTAAATAGTACCCGCAAAACACCAGTGTCGACATCTACAGTGAAGAGGCGGCTGCGGGATTCTGGGCTTCAGGGCAGAGTGGCAAAGAAAAAGCCATATCTGAGACTGACCAATAAAAGAAAAAGATTAAGATGGGCAAAAGAACACAGACATTGGACAGAGGAAGACTGGAAAAAAGTGTTGTGGACGGATGAATCCAAGTTTGAGGTCACAAAGAAGAACGTTTGTGAGATGCAGAACAAATGAAAAGATGCTGGAAGAATGCCTGACGCCATCTGTTAAGCATGGTGGAGGTAATGTGATGGTCTGGGGTTGCTTTGGTGCTGGTAAGGTGGGAGATTTGTACAGGGTAAAAGGGATTCTGAATAAGGAAGGCTATCACTCCATTTTGCAACGCCATGCCATACCCAGTGGACAGCGCTTGATTGGAGCCAATTTCATCCTACAACAGGACAATGACCCTAAACACACCTCCAAATTGTGCAAGAACTATTTAGAGCAGAAGCAGGCAGCTGGTATTCTATCGGTAATGGAGTGGCCAGCGCAGTCACCAGATCTGAACCCCATTGAGCTGTTGTGGGAGCAGCTTGACCGTATGGTACGCAAGAAGTGCCCATCCAACCAATCCAACTTGTGGGAGCTGCTTCTGGAAGCGTGGGGTGCAATTTCTCCAGATTACCTCAACAAATTAACAGCTAGAATGCCAAAGGTCTGCAATGCTGTAATTGCTGCAAATGGAGGATTCTTTGACGAAAGCAAAGTTTGATGTAAAAAAAATCTTATTTCAAATACAAATCATTATTTCTAACCTTGTCAATGTCTTGACTCTATTTTCTATTCATTTCACAACATATGGTGGTGAATAAGTGTGACTTTTCATGGAAAACACAAAATTGTTTGGGTGATCCCAAACTTTTGAACGGTAGTGTACATTTGAAGAAGCATGCAAGAAGATCTTTATCAAACAGCCTTGCTCACATAACTTGTAAATTGACTTCAGTGTTCTCACATGTGCACAAGCCTGCGGAGATTGAAAATGACTGCTGCAGTTTAGTTTAGAGTCTGACACAGGAGTGGATTTTCATGTCCCGATCCTATGACTCAGTAAAAAAATTCTCCCATCCTGTTCCACTCACTGTACTGATAGTAGAATTGACTCCAGTCCCACAGGAATTCGGTGGGAGTCACGTGAGCAATGGGACTTTATGGTTTCATCTGAAATCACATGCTACACTAGTATGTGTACTGTCTTTAGCAAATTCAGGGGGCAACCGGGACCCGAACCTGGGTAGCCCAGACCATGGGCGTTTGTGCTAACCAGGCAACTAAAGGGTCCAACCTGTTAGCCGAGGGCTAGTGAGTCTAGTAATCTGTGGTCGTTACATTGTTTTGGTATGCTAAATAGTATGCTAGTATGTGATTTTGGATGCAGTCCAGATGCCAGGCTCTACTATAGACAGTTTGTTTACAGTGGATACAAAGTGAATGTCTGGACCACAGACATTCACTTTGTGAAGTTAGATTGAATTTTCCATTCGTCACGATGAGTCGGAGATTCTTTGATCTGTATCAAAATCAACAGCCCAATATCGATGTTTTAATGTATTTGGATAGATATTCCAGTGCGCCCTAGCCAGTCGCATGAAACCCGGAACACGGAATCAGACTGTACAATTTCAGGCCGATTTTGACAGGATTTTATCGTCGCTGGCAAATTTCCAGCGTCGGACCCGATTATGAATGTTGGGAACAATGAACGGGCAACTTTCCCCTGGTTAGTGTGATATAATCAAAGAACAGAGATGTCGGGGATTGCCAGTTCAAATGCCCGTGTTACCTCCAGCTTGGTCAGGCATCCCTACAGACACAATTGACCTTTTGCAAAGTACTGCCCCAGAACAGTGCTTGTCTAATCCTACCTTGGCAATGGTCCGTCAAGCTTTCAAACACACAACAAAATGCTGAAACGGTGTGCCTATGGGATCTGCAAATCGGATACTAGATATCTGAAAAGTTTGGAGGGGGTGTAATTTTCTTTCCCTTCCCGAAACCCAGAACGCAAGAAGCGCAATGTCGGCAATAGATTTGGCAGTATAGCAGACCCCATGGCCAGCTTAATCCATCCAAAATCAACAAAAATACCTGTCTGCTCCAAGCTAAGCTTGCTACTAGCTATTATTGATAGCTAATACAGCTAACGTATTATTACTGTTACTTTTACCCACACAATGCGCTGATTTCTTCCTTCATGTTTTGGTGTTTTCTGGCTACTTCCTGGATAGTTCTGAAATGCTTGACGGGCATAGCAACAGTAACTAAGGGGGGCGGGACTTTGCGAAAGGTCAATTGGCCGTGTCTGCAGGTGGGAAGCCGGATGTGGGTATGTGTCCTGGTCGCTGCACTAGCACCTCCTCTGGTCAGTCGGGGTGCCTGTTCGGTGGGGAGGGGGAACTGGGGGGGAATAGCGTGATCCTCCCATGCACTACGTTCCCCTGGCGAAACTCCTCACTTTCAGGCGAAAAGAAGAAGCGGCTGGCGACTTCACATGTATCGGAAGAAGCATGTGGTAGTCTGCAGCCCTCCCCGGATCAGCATCAACACGGGGTGGAGCAGCAACCAGGACGGCCCGGAAGAATGCGGTGATTGGCCAAGTACAATTGGGGAGGGAAAAAAAAAGGGGGGGGATCCAATGCAGTCCCATAACACCCCAATGTAAAGTCTAGTATGTCAGATTTTTTTGTATTTTCCTGCCTAGTTTGACAACTCCTACGACGTGTTCCTTGACGCTGACCAATAGGATGACAGAGTGCTCTCTGGGGCACATATGTACACATGGCAAAGAGAAATATGGATGCTGCAATTTCTGCTGTCAGGTGGAACGACAGAACCGAGGAAAGGTTTGTGGAGCAGTGGCAACAGTTCCCCTGCCTTTTTGATGTTTCCTCGAGGGAGTACCATGACAGAGTCAAAAAATGATAGGCTAAATGTTGGCGTGAAATAGCGGAGGCACTTCAGCAACCCAGTGAGTAGCTGGTTAAGCTATGTTAGGTTATCATTCCCCAGTAGCACTAGCCGCAACAGCGTCCACAATCGTTTTTTCATTCTTTTCTTTTTTTGTTTTGGAACACAAGACCACCAGCATCACACATAGCGTTTCTGTAGCCATGACTGACAATTTCTTGACCCTCCCCCCCAATGACCTATGAACTCACGCAAGATCATGAAAGGCAGCATGTGATGACTGGCTGGGGGGGGGGGGGGTCACACTTGTAGTGTTGCCAGTCTCCCGGTCAAGACATGGCAAGAATGTATGGCACTATGATTACCTAATCTGACATGGTGACCATCGTGAAAGACAAACATATGGTGTAGTCTGGCTTTAGACGTGGTCAGAGCTGACGGAGGCACAATTTAAATCCAAAATGGATACCAAAATTGTGCTACGCCAGTGGATCTCTGTTAACACACACCCAGCTGTACAATGACACGCGTCTCGGTTCTTTTTGAGCCACAAAATTACCAGACGGGTGCAGATGAGGAAAATTCCCCCTATGCACGAGGAAATTGCCAATCAGCCTGAGTTTGTGCTTCCACCAGCTCTGCACCAGCACCAGAATAAAGCCCATTAAGTTCCAGAAAGAAAAAAATCTATAAACGAAGCACAGAAGAGAAGGCGTTTATAATTCCTACTCTGGCATTTTTATCGTCTTTGTGTATTTTTCTTTTGAAACAAGGTTAAAATCAGTAAGTTGGAGTAATATAAATTCCATACGGCTTCATTAGAAAACATGTTCAGACAAGTTGTGTAATATTTTAGGCTTCTGACTTTATTCTTTATTTGCATACTGCTTTGTAATAAAAACTCACCTTCATTCAGCTATTGTCTGTGTTATTCAACAACTAACCCACAACTGACATTTTGAGATAATAAGGCAGCATACCCCTGATTCAGCTCTGCATTTCATACAAAACGGAGTTTTTTATGCCAGACGCTTTGGAAATGAGCAGGTGATATAACATGAAATGTCTCTCTGACTGATGTGGGCTTGTGTGATATAACCAGCTGCTGTAATATCATATCTTAATAGCATGAATGGAGGAAACGATATCGCAAAGAAAGGCCTGAATTTGATTGACCGCTGGCCACCGGCTCAGCATACACAGTCTTCAACTTCAACTCTTCAATTCAACTCAAGTCAGCTTCGAGTGTCACGCTAGTTAGCTCACACACACACAGACACACACACAGACACACACACAGACACGCACACACACACACACACACACACACACACACACACACACACACACACACACACACACACACACACACACACACACACACACACACACACATTATTCCATCACTGGGACTTTTATGTATCAGCCGTAAGATGATGTGAGGATTTGAACTCAAGATGGCACCTCAAAGCCAGTGACCTTACCTGTGGTGACTGGACACTGATATGTACTCTAACTAGCCATGTTTACATGCACACACAAACTGGAAGTGAAATGTGGTAAAGATAACACGGCTTGTAAAATAGTACGATGTTAGTGTGTTTATGCTGGTAAAGGCAGTAACCAACAAGCGTACACCAGTAACAGATGTGGAGTGCTCTGACTCTGCTGCAGAGCAGCACCACCTGGGGCCATTTTGGGGTGAAGTGCCTTGCCCAAGGGCACAACAGCTGCTTCTGGACTCATGATACAGGCAACGCTCCCATTGTCAGCCCACGTTAAACTGGGATTAGCCTGGTTACTGGTTCGCAATCTCTTCCTGCCAGTTTACGGCCACCCCCATGGCTTTCTCCCAAAATGGTCTTAATTATCAGTTGGCAATAGTTGCCTTATTGTGTGCATGTTAAAGCATCAGCTGCATGCACGGTCAGCAAGAGTAAGAAGCAGAATAACCTTCATGGAGTGTTATGAATGTGCAGGAGCTTGTTGTGGCATTTAGACATTTTGACAATTTTATAGTTTTTTTTTCTTCTTGATGCGGTTCATTAAATAACAGGACGTCATCAACAGTATAAGACATGAGGACAGATATGTCTGTAATGTTGTAAACATTTCATACCTACATCCATTTCATTCAGCCTCGCAACAGTAGGAAGATCAGGAGTCACACACTCAGACACCAACAGGTAGGCAGGAACACGTGCCCAACTGTGAACACACACACACACACACACACACACACACACACACACACGCACACACTTGCATGTGCACCAGCACTACCACTTTCTTGCAAGACGACATTAACACTCTTGACGGTTTCCCATGGGGTGACACAGGGTTTAGACATGTTGTCTAACAGTATGTTCTTATGGGAAATAGATCAGTCTTTGCAGTCATTACTACACAAAAACTCTCCTGGGATGTTGGCTAGGCTAGCAAGCGACAAACACTCATCAGGATCACCTCTGCTCAGGTTAGCTGTCATTTTCAATCCATTTATTTTTAATTGATTGATTAATTTTAATTACTTCATTTAATTTCAACCTTTATTTGTCCTGGGATAGATTTTGCTGAGTACAATGAGGTTTTTTTTCAACAATGTTCATAGTCACATTCAATTTAGCTATGCAGTCTTTCAGGGGTGGACTACAACTACTCATGTTACAGTACTTGAGTACATTTTTCCCTGTAGAGATATCTCTTTGAGTATAATAAATTCATAGTACTTTTACTTGAAATGTATTTATAATAAAGTATTTTACTTCACTATTTCTATCTCATTACAGAGTAAAACCAAAGTGACTTTAACCCTACCACTGGCTAAATGAAGAATTTGTTTGAATAAGTCTTAAGTGTTAGTGATACTGGATGTTATATGAGGCTTACTTTGCCAAAATAAATGGGGTGTGTTCATATGGGGTGTTTGTCCAAGTCATTTCCATGAAGACATAGGCTATGACAACTAAAGACTACTATGTCTTCACTTTCAGCGCTACAGCTGGGTTTATTTGTAGCAGTCTTGTATAAAGTACTTGAAAGCGATACTTGAGTAAAAGTACAAGTATCTTACCAGAAAATGACTTTGGTAGAAGTTAAAGTCACCTTTTAGAATATTACTTGAGTAAAAGTCTTAAAGTATCTGACATTTGCTGTACTTAAGTATCAAAAGTAATTTTCTGATATCAAATGTACTTAAGTATTGGAAGTAAAAGTAAAAGTATGAAAAAAGTGAGCGGTTAGAATTTTTATTGTTTTTTATCGTGGCTTCCTTACAGTAAAGCATAATATCCAGGCAACAGGGAAAGAGGCTTGAACTTGTTCAACGATAAAAATTAAACTTCTTAAACTTAGCTCTCTCTCCAGTAATGCTGTCAACCTCCCTGTGTGTTATATGGACAAACTACACCTGTCTTTCAGCTGGCATGAGGGCGAGTCATTAACTGAAACTGAAAAGGTGCCTGTTCATCTTCAGAAGAAGTTGATTCTCAAAGTTGCGAGAATTCAGTCTTGCTCCTCTTGGACTGAAGACAAGTCCTGCAATGCTGAAGAGCCTTTCGCAGGCTGCTAAGGCAGGTAGGGGGGTGTTCAGCTTCACTGAAAGCTTGCACAGCACTGGAAAGGACTTCAACAAGTCCATGTGATCTGCTGAACAGGTCAAGTATCCATTCAGTTGTTTGGCACCATCTTGTGCTTAATGATGCCATATTTATAATGCATAAATCCATTTTAAATTGACAATGTATCATAAAGGTGGTTATGAGGTGTTGTGAGGCTTTATACATGTTATAATGAATCTTACAATGACATAGCTACACTTATAGGGCGTTATAGATGCTTATAGGGCGTTATAGATGCAAGCTTCATAGAAAGTGTTACCACATTTTATAAGCGAAACAACTTTAGCTACAGGATTTAAAAGTTATGTCCAAATAATTACCATTATTTAACATTATCGTTACCTAATTGCAAGTAAGTTAATGATGTACATCAACTAGTTCTAGTCTGCCATTGATGTAAACATAGGCCTAGTTTAATTTTTTTAAACTTATTAACTTTGATGCCACCAAATCCTCTTGTTTCAATAACGGCTTCTTCCCCACAGCAACAAGAATTATAAACACTCATGGACTGCCACCCTACCACCCAGTCACTAACACTATTAACTTGGACTTTTCCATTGCTGTTGTTGCCAGAAATATAAATAACGAAGTAAAGTACAGACACGTGAAAATTCTACTTAAGTACAGTAACGAAGTATTTGTACTTCGTTACATTACAACACTGGTTTGTAGACATGAAAAAACATCTTAATCAATACCTTTACTTGTACTCAAAGTAAATTATCATTAAAGTAGGGTTTCACTTCACTTCCCACTTCTGGCCCTCCTTCAAACTCACACTCAGTCTGACCAAACGGTCTTTTAGTGTCCATATTGAGCTGCTTGGGGTTCAGTGTTATGCTCAAAGGGATCTCAGCAGTGAGTTCGAAACATCAGCCTCCCAGTTAGAGGTCTGTTCATCTAACCCTTGTGCAAGTTGAGGCCAAAGACTCGGTTGCCGCTCCATTGAGAAACCTGTCCATTTGACTAACCTGCAAACCTTCAACCAGAGAGAGATGGGTTTTAAAGTTTTTGGTGAGAATGAAAACCTGAACACTTGGTGACACAGTGGTCTTCTTCTAACATCACTGCTTCAGGTTATAGTTAGCGTTAGCTCCCGATGATGCACAGACCTTGCGCTCCCCTGCTTTCACCGCCCACTCGAACACCATCCTTGTGGATGTTGTCCTCCTCCTTCTCCCAGCTCCTGCAAAGTCAGCCGTGATTCTCAGGAGCCCTCCAACAGCTGCTTCCCTGGCCACAAGGTCATTCAAACAAACGCATGACAAAGAGTGATGCAGAAGACAAGGTGCAATGGCCTTGATGCTTTCAGGGTGAAAGCATCAAGGGGAGCTGGCGGTGTATCTGCTTGACGAAACGGAGTAGAAATAGATATTTGTTGGGAGGAAGTTGCGGAGGAACAGCATGGTCGGCATAACAACAAAATTTCCTCCCACTCCACAAGGAGACATCACATTCAGCTCCCTCACACAAACAGTAATGTATGAGACATGAGCTGTTAATGGACCACACTGCCGTTTCTGCGCATTTCGGCCCATTTACTGAAAAGGCTGTATATTTTACAATGCTGCCGACTATTTTCCATTTATTTTAGATTTTTTTTATCCTGTTTTTCCAACCTTTCCAAGCAGCCATTGGTTTCCATTCCTTTCAGTGCGGTATGAAAATCAACTTACAGAGTCTTGAAACGTGCCTGGGATAGGTCATCCATCACAGTGAACGTCAGGTCAGCTTTATTTTGTTGTGAAAGTAGCATTATCATTGCAATATAATGCATACATTTGCTTTTCTAACTGTCAATCACAACATACGGGAAGACATTTGCACAACAATGACGTATAAACACCCATGACTTTTTCATTGACATGAATGTGAGCCGGAGAGGCAGGGAGTTTTAAGGTGTGCATATATATCAAGGAAAATAGGGAATTAGGGTAATTGTTTCAAAATCTAAAAAACTGCAGTACATGTCGGTAAAAAGTTGAGAGTAGTGTTAAGTATTCACAATTTGTAGTAAATGAACTTAAACATGCAAAAGCACTTATTTGGTCTATTCCCAGTGTAATGTTTTCACAGCCAAATAATTGGAGGAAGTTTCGAAGGTCCAAGGTGAATTATTGCCCCTATAGATATTATTTTCTATTACCACAATCTTTTAGTTCGGCCAATGATTGACTTTGGCCTGTTACTGTATTTCTGTTCCAGTGTTTAACTTTAAATTGTACATATACTGGAAGTCCACTCTGCCATCTTTAATATAGCAAGTGATATCAAAATCTCAGTGGATCTCGTGCACAAGTTGAGGAGACATTTTAACTGTCAAAGCACTAAAAATGGAGTCTGAAGCGGAAAATATTTACCTCAGTGTCATCCCTTGCATATAAAATCTGCACATATAGTATAGAGTATTATCCTGTTAAACACAGAACTAAACTTATACTTTGTTCTCCATTAACATTTCCTCGAACTGTTAACGGACATGGCACATTTTTATTTATCAAGTCTGTGTATTCTCTAATTGATGTTACTTGAGGACATTGAGCTCTTTTTTGCACTTAAAACAACTCAATGACATGATGTAGATGGAAGCGGTACTATGGCTGAAAGCCTCAGTCTAGGATTATTCTTTGGAAAACATTTCTGAATTCAGATTCTCAGGAGTTCAAGTCAAAATAAAACGCACAGTCTACAGTAGTAACCAATGAGTAAACAGTTAGTCTGAAGCTATCAGGCACTAAGCAAACTGAAAAGTATTTTGGTCGCAAAGAACATCCTTTGTTTTTGCCAGCTGGTCACAGAGTCTCATTAAATCCCAAAGAAATTTAAGACCATTTTGATGATTTTTTTTTTGTGTGTGAGTGTTTTCCCCCCATTTTTTCTCCCCAATTGTAGCCGGCCAATTACCCCACTCTTCCCAGCCGTTCCGGTCATTGCTGCACTCCCTTTGCCGATCCGGGGAGGGCTGCAGACTACCACATGTCTCCTCCGATACATGTAGAGTCATCAGCTGCTTCTTTTCACCTGACAGTGAGGAGTTTCACCAGGGGGACATAGCGCATGGGAAGATCATGCTATTACGCCCAGTTCCCCCTCCCCCTCGAACAGGTGCTCCGGCCGACCAGAGGAGGCGCTAGTGCAGCCACCAGAACACATACCCACATCCAGCTTCCCACCCGCACACACAGCCAGTTGTGTCTGTAGGGAGGGCCAATCAAGCCGGAGGTAACATAGGGATTCGAACCGGAGATTCCTGTGTTGATAGGCAACGGAATAGACCACTACGCTACCCAGATGCCCCCCCCCCCATTTTTATGATTTTAACCCTTCAAGTTATTTCATGCATACAGAAGTAGAAGCTCCAAATAATGGATGGTTCCTTTCCTCTGCTTTACAGTAAAGCTGAGGAAAATACCAGCTGGTGTTATTTCCCCTCAGGTTTTACCTTCATAATGAGTTCGATTATCCTTCCGTGCCATTTTCAGGATGGGGCGTGAAATGAACTGCTGAAGAGAAACGCTGAATCAGGAGTATCAGTCGCAAACCGTGATCTTTTCTCCTGGTAAATAAAGAGGTGATTTATTTCTGAATAAAAAGAGTGAAGACATGGAAAGTAAGGTGAAATTATCCTGTCACATCACATGTTAGTTCAACCAGCGGCACATTTTTAGCTCAGATAAATTGTTCACTTGAAACGGAAGTTTCTCGTCTGCAGGGACAACATAGACACTTAGAAGTATACAGTGGATGACAGGGATACCCAAAACCAGACACTGTTTTTTTCTTCAGAAGCCATCTTCTGTCTAAAGATCTGTCCAGACATACAAGAAAAGAGCAGTCATCCATGTGAAAAGGATTTTCATCTAGTGCCGGGAACCCTTCTGAAATGTGATAGTGCACAGATAGAACAGAAAAACCTGAGTTTGGACTGAGCTACATTTCCCTGCCGATGCCCACCGTGCCATAGTGAAAGGGTCTTTGGAAAAAAAGCGGAAAAGAAGCATTTGTTCCTTGTAGATCTGTCATGTACATGCATTTACATCATGCACAAGGCATTCTGTCTGTTTTGGGTTGTCAGTTGTACCCAAATCTCATATTACACATCTATCTGTCTCTGCCGGTCTATCTGTCCCTACTTGTCTGTACTGGTCTCTATCCGTCACTACCTGTCTCTCTCTCTCTCTACCGGTCTCTATCTGTCTCTACTGGTCTCTATCTGTCTCTACTTGACTCTGTTGGTCTCTATCTGTCTACCTGTCTCTATCTGCCTCTTTCTGTCTCTACCAGTCTCTAATCTGTCTTTACCTGTCTCTGTCTGTTTCTATTGGTCTTTATCTGTCTCTACCAGTCTCTATCTGTCTCTATCTGTGTCTGTCTAATTCTGTGTCTGTAATAGAACCCAATTTCCCCTTGGGGATGAATAAAGGATTCTGATTCTGATTCTGATACCTGTCTCAACCAGTCTCTATCTGTCTCTACTGGTCTCTGTCTCTACCTGTCCCTGCCAGTCTCTGTCTGTCTCTACTGGTCTCTATCTGTCTCTACTGTCTCTGCTGGTCTCTATCTGTCTAAACTAAGTCTCTACCTGTCACTATCTGTCTCTCCCAGTCTCTCTTGTCACTGTCCATCCCATCCTGTCAAATACAGCAGAAATGCACCATAAGTGTTAATGGAGAAATAATTTGAATCCTGCATTTTTGACTTTGTATAATCTAAGACAGGTATTGAAATCTCACATCCATGATCAGTCCCACAAAAAGTTTTGGGTCCCTTCTCAATACTATTTATATATCACAAATTACTCTTCTAATAATGCTGAATTCAAATAACGATGTTGTTCAGCCATGCATAAAACAAACTGTTATACCAACCCAGACTCTTTTATATGTATTTGGTCTGTTGACCAGGATTTGTTGTTTTTTGGTTGTGGATCAGATTTATTAGAAAAGATTCAGAAGTGAGACAACAGTTACTAAAGGCAGCAGAAATGTAGTGTAAATTGAAGTTTATATATGAAATGCTTATTAAAAATAAGATTGTGGCAAAATGCTTTACAGCAAACAAAGGACACAAATACAGTTAGAAACAAGAATAACAAATAAATCAAGAGTCAAGTGTGTGTGTGTGTGTGTGTGTGTGTGTGTGTGTGTGTGTGTGTGTGTGTGTGCGCGCGCATGTGCGCGCGCGCATGTAATGACCACAGATGACTAGACTTGCTAGCCCATGGCTAACGGGTCGGACCCTTTAGTTGACAGGTTAGCGCAGTCGCCAGTGGTATGGGCTATTTTGGTTCAATTCCCGGCTGCCCCCTGAATTCGCTACGTGTGTGTGTGTGTGTGTGAGAGAGCTGCGGTGGGGGAGGATACGAGAAAGAAAAAGCTGATAAAGTGGAAGGAAGAATCTGAATATGGTGCTGAACACATACAGTGCATCCGGAAAGTATTCACACCCCTTCACTTTCTCCACATTTTGTTATGTTACAGCCTTATTCCAAAATAGGATTAAATTACTTTTTTTTCCTCATCAATCTACATACAATACCCCATAATGACAAAGCGAAAAATGTTTTGTAGAAATTTTTGCAAATTTATTAAAAAATAAAGAAATAAAATATTGCATGTACATAAGTATTCACACAATGTACTCAGTACTTGGTTGAGGCACCCTTGGCAGGGATTACAGCCTCAAGTCTTCTTGGGTATGAAGCTACAAACTTGGCACACCTATATTTGGGGTATTTCTCCCATTCTTCTTTGCAGATCCTCTCGAGCTCTGTAAGGTCAGATGGGGAGCGTCGCTGCACATCTATTTTCAGGTCTTTCCAGAGATGTTCAATGGGGTTCAAGTCTGGGCTCTGGTTGGGCCATTCAAGGACATTCACAGACTTGTCCCGAAGTCACTCCTTCGTTGTCTTGGCTGTGTGCTTAGAGTCGTTGTCGTGTTGAAAGGTAAACCTTCGCCCCAGTCTGAGGTCCTGAGCGCTCTGGAGCAGGTTTTCATCAAGGATCTCTCTGTACTTTGCTCCATTCATCTTTCCCTCGATCCTGACTAGTCTCCCAGTTCCTGCCGCTGAAAAACATCCCCACAGCATGATGCTGCCAACGCCATGCTTCACTGTAGGGATGGTATTAGCAAGGTGATGAGAGGTGCCTGGTTTCCTCCAGATGTGACATTTGGCATTCAGGCCAAAGAGTTCAGTCTTGGTTTCATCAGACCAGAGAATCTTGTTTCTCATGGTCTGAGAGTCCTTTAGGTGCTTTCTGGCAAACTGCAAGCGGGCTGTCATGTGCCTTTTACTGAGCAGAGGCTTCTGTCTGAACACTCTACCATAAAGACCTGATTGGTGGAGTGCTGCAGAGATGGTTGTCCTTCTGGAAGGTTCTCCCATCTCCACAGAGGAACGCTGGAGCTCTGTCAGAGTGACCATCGGGTTCTTGGTCACCTCCCTGACCAAGGCCCTTCTCCCCTGATTGCTCAGTTTGGCTGGGCGGCCAGCTCTAGGAAGAGTCCTGATGGATCCAAACTTCTTCCATTTACGAATGATGGAGACCACTGTGCTCTTCAGGACCTTCAAAGCTGTAGAATTTTTTTGTACCCTTCCCCAGATCTGTGTCTTGATACAATCCTGTCTCGGAGGTCCACAGACAATTCCTTTGACTTCATGGCTTGGTTTCTGCTCTGACATGCACTGTCAACAGTGGGAACTTATATAGACAGTTGTGTGCCTTTCCAAATCATGTCCAATCAATTTAATTTACTACGGGTGGACTCCAATCAAGCTGTAGAAACATCTCAAGGATGATCAGTGGAAACAGGATAAACCTGAGCTCAATTTTGAGTGTCATAGCAAAGGGTGTGAGTACTTATGTACATGCAATATTTCAGTTTTTTATTTTTAATAAATTTCTACAAAACCTTTTTCACTTTGTCATTATGGGGTACTGTGTGTAGATTGATGAGAAAAGAAAGGAATTTAATCCATTTTGGAATAAGGCTGTAACATTACAAAATGTGGGGAAAGCGAAGGGGTGTGAATACTTTCCGGATGCACTGTAGGTTTTGAGTCTGGTCTTAACTGAAACAGCGTCTGACTCGGGGGTTGGGGGGAGGGGGGCTTAGAGATCTTTTGTTTTCTGTTTATGATTTATGATGTGAGAAATGAAGAATAAGTTGTGTGTCCAGTGAACAGAGAGTATCCTGTCAGACTGAGCTCAGTCATATGTGCTTTTGGATTTTCAAAGAACAAATCTGTCTCCAGATTTATCCTCCACTACATCCCATGATCGTCTCAAATGCAGTCTCACATTTAATGATGCCAGATTTTCATTTAAAGTTTATGTTGAAGAAAATGTTATAATTATCTCTTTGAAAAGACAAACTTTGTGGTCTCTGTAAAGTATCACAAAACTGTGATGGGTAACGGCTTTTTTTTTCTGATCAAAATGTTGTGTGTATAAGGACTGAGAAACCTCCCATTATGCTTTATGTCTCCATGCCTCACTGCTGGTGTGTGATACTGGTCAGTAGTCCCCATCTCACTTATTCGATGGTCATTTGTGTGTGCCAGGGAGAGACAGACAGACAGACAGACAGAGAGGGAGAGGGAGACAGGGAGAGAGGGAGACAGTGGGGAAGAGGGAGAGAGAGACAGACAGACAGAGGGGGAGAGAGGAAGAGAGAGAGCATAATATGCATGTGTTTCTATATGTGTTTTAATGTGTTCTCTAGCTCAGCAGAGTTTTAGTTGAAGAGATATTGAAGGGTGGAGGCATACTGAGAGAGAGAGAGAGAGAGAGAGAGAGAGAGAGAGAGAGAGAGAGAGAGAGAGAGAGAGAGAGAGAGAGAGAGAGAGAGAGAGATATGGAGGAACCGATTGAGAGATCGGAATAGAGCAAGAAAGGGAGAGAAAAGGAGGGTGATTATAGAAAATAAGAGATGGTTAGAGAGGGAGGAACTGATATTAAGATAGAAATAGAGAGCGAATGAGAGGAGGGTTGTGTTGTCAGGCCAACGCCTGTTTAGTGTCTTGTTGTCACCTCAGGGTCTGTGTTGTTCTCTACTGATGTACACAGCGTTTTACACAAAGCAACATATGTATGTATGTATGTATGTATGTATGTATGTATGTATGTATGTATGTATGTATGTATGTGTGTGTGTATGTGTGTGTGTGTGTGTGTGTGTGTGTGTGTGTGTGTACATACACACAGGGTGTTGTGATGCGTCTAGTGCAGCAGTGTGTAGTTGGAGGGAAGGTGCATGTGTTCTTCCAACCCGCTTGTGTCCTTCCTGCCCTTAGCTTGCTGCCGCTGGCTAGCCTTTGTGGCGAATAGGGAAGCATGCTAGCGTGTAAGCCTTCCCTTGCCAGTACATAGCCTCTCCTTCACCAAGACTCCTGCCAGGCCTCCCCGTGGCCACACGTGGTAACTGGGGTCTTGCGGCCCCAGGCTAACTGGGCAGGGGATCTCGGAGCAGCAGTGGGCCCCAGAGATATGGTGTGCAGGCCCACCCTGGTGGACACGCCCTGGCACCTATCAACCACTGTCCCGCTGCCTTGTGGGTGAGTCTGGAAGACATAAGGCTAAGGGAGCTCACCCCAACAGAAAAGCAAGCTGTGGCGGCACGCTTCGAGGCGGTTTCTGAAAAACTGGATTTCCGGCAGCCCCCTGCAGTTGTGTGGAGGTGCCGGTCGTCTAGGGATCCCCCTTGCCATCGGAACCATCTCCTCTACAATCAAGTCATGTGGCGTTGGGAGAAGCGCATCCCCCATGCCACTTTAAAACCCATCTCTGCGCAGGTATCTTCTGCTATCTGAGTCCTCAAAGGACCCACAAATAGAAGAAGATGGTCATCATCGGGCACGATGGACAACCAGCAAGCAAGCAAGCAAGCAAGCATGTATGTATGTATGTATGTGAGTATGTATGTATGTATGTATGTATGTATGTATGTATGTATGTATGTATGTATGTATGTATGTATGTATGTATGTATGTATGTATGTGTATAATGTATTATGTATGCATGCACACATGCATACATGCATGTATGTATGTATGTGTGTATGTATGTGTTTATGTGTTTATGTATGGATGTATGTGTGTGTGTATGTATGTATGTATGTGTTTATGTGTTTATGTATGGATGTATGTGTATGTGTGTGTATGTATGTATGCGTGTATGTGTGTCCGTATGTACACTCACCGGCCACTTTATTAGGCACACCTGTCCAACTGCTCGTTAACGCAAATTTCTAATCAGCCAATCACATGGCAGCAACTCAATGCATTTAGGCATGTAGACATGGTCAAGATGATCTGCTGCAGTTCAAACCGAGCATCAGAATGGGGAAGAAAGGTGATTTAAGTGACTTTGAACATGGCATGGTTGTTGGTGCCAGACGGGCTGGTCTGAGTATTTCAGAAACCGCTGATCTGGGATTCTCACGCACAACCATCTCTAGGGTTTACAGAGAATGGTCCGAAAAAGAGAAAATCTCCAGTGAGCGGCAGTTCTGTGGGCGAAAATGCCTTGTTGATGCCAGAGGTCAGAGGAGAATGGCCAGACTGGTTCGAGCTGATAGAAAGGCAACAGTAACTCAAATAACCACTCATTACAACCGAGGTATGCAGAAGAGCATCTCTGAACGCACAACACATCGAACCTTGAGGCAGATGGGCTACAGCAGCAGAAGATCACACCGGGTGCCACTCCTGTCAGCTAAGAACAGGAAACTGAGGCTACAATTCACACAGGCTCACCAAAATTGGACAATAGAAGATTGGAAAAATGTTGCCTGGTCTGATGAGTCTCGATTTCTGCTGCGACATTCGGATGGTAGGGTCAGAATTTGGTGTCAACAACATGAAAGCATGGATCCATCCTGCCTTGTATCAACGGTTCAGGCTGGTGGTGGTGGTGTAATGGTGTGGGGGATATTTTCTTGGCACACTTTGGGCCCCTTAGTACCAATTGAGCATCGTGTCAACGCCACAGCCTACCTGAGTATTGTTGCTGACTATGTCCATCCCTTTATGACCACAGCGTTCCCATCTTCCAATGGCTACTTCCAGCAGGATAACGCGCCATATCATAAAGCTCGAATCATCTCAGACTGGTTTCTTGAACATGACAATGAGTTCACTGTACTCAAATGGCCTCCACAGTCACCAGATCTCAATCCAATAGAGCACCTTTGGGATGTGGTGGACCGGGAGATTCGCATCATGGATGTGCAGCCGACAAATCTGCAGCAACTGCGTGATGCTATCATGTCAATATGGACCAAACTCTCTGAGGAATGTTTCCAGTACCTTGTTGAATCTATGCCACGAAGGATTAAGGCAGTTCTGAAGGCAAAAGGGGGTCCAACCCGGTACTAGCAAGGTGTACCTAATAAAGTGGCCGGTGAGTGTATGTATGTATGTATGTATGTATGTATGTATGTATGTATGTATGTATGTATGTATGTGTGTGTGTGTGTGTGTGTGTGTGTGTGTGTGTGTGTGTGTGTGTGTGTGTGTGTATGTATGTATGTATGCATGCATGTATGCATGCATGTGTGTATGCATGTGTGTATGCATGTGTGTATGCATGTATGTATGTATTTATGCATGTATTTATGCATGTGTATGTATGTATGTATGTATGTGTGTGTGTGTGTGTGTGTGTATGTATGTACACTACCGTTCAAAAGTTTGGGATCACCCAAACAATTTCGTGTTTTCCATGAAAAGTCACACTTATTCACCACCATATGTTGTGAAATGAATAGAAAATAGAGTCAAGACATTGACAAGGTTAGAAATAATGATTTGTATTTGAAATAAGATTTTTTTTACATCAAACTTTGCTTTCGTCAAAGAATCCTCCATTTGCAGCAATTACAGCATTGCAGACCTTTGGCATTCTAGCTGTTAATTTGTTGAGGTAATCTGGAGAAATTGCACCCCACGCTTCCAGAAGCAGCTCCCACAAGTTGGATTGGTTGGATGGGCACTTCTTTGAGCAGATTGAGTTTCTGGAGCATCACATTTGTGGGGTCAATTAAACGCTCAAAATGGCCAGAAAAAGAGAACTTTCATCTGAAACTCGACAGTCTATTCTTGTTCTTAGAAATGAAGGCTATTCCATGCGAGAAATTGCTAAGAAATTGAAGATTTCCTACACCGGTGTGTACTACTCCCTTCAGAGGACAGCACAAACAGGCTCTAACAGGTACTATTTAATGAAGATGCCAGTTGGGGACCTGTGAGGCGTCTGTTTCTCAAACTAGAGACTCTAATGTACTTATCTTCTTGCTCAGTTGTGCAACGCGGCCTCCCACTTCTTTTTCTACTCTGGTTAGAGCCTGTTTGTGCTGTCCTCTGAAGGGAGTAGTACACACCGGTGTAGGAAATCTTCAATTTCTTAGCAATTTCTCGCATGGAATAGCCTTCATTTCTAAGAACAAGAATAGACTGTCGAGTTTCAGATGAAAGTTCTCTTTTTCTGGCCATTTTGAGCGTTTAATTGACCCCACAAATGTGATGCTCCAGAAACTCAATCTGCTCAAAGAAGTGCCCATCCAACCAATCCAACTTGTGGGAGCTGCTTCTGGAAGCGTGGGGTGCAATTTCTCCAGATTACCTCAACAAATTAACAGCTAGAATGCCAAAGGTCTGCAATGCTGTAATTGCTGCAAATGGAGGATTCTTTGACGAAAGCAAAGTTTGATGTAAAAAAAATCTTATTTCAAATACAAATCATTATTTCTAACCTTGTCAATGTCTTGACTCTATTTTCTATTCATTTCACAACATATGGTGGTGAATAAGTGTGACTTTTCATGGAAAACACAAAATTGTTTGGGTGATCCCAAACTTTTGAACGGTAGTGTATGTATGTATGTATTTATGTATTTATGTATGTATATGTGTGTGAATGCATGTGTGTGTGTGCGTGTATGTATGTGTGTGTGTTTGTTTGTATGTATGTATGTACGTATGTATGTATGTACAGTGCTGCTTGAAAGTATGTGAACCCCTTGAGCAGTTTAGATTTTTCTGTTGTTTTACCATGATTTTCTTATTCTATCATCACCAGTTTTTATGTATGAAATGTCAGATATATGTTTATCAGTTGCATGTACTTGTTTAGTGGGACTTGTTTAAGTAGCCCAAAAACTACATGAAACATGGAATTAGTGTATATACAAAAGTAAGTGAACCCCCAGCTGCATTGGTTAAGTCAAGCAGGTAACAGACTCGGGTGAAACACATTGGGGTGCTTAATTAATCATTTAAGCAGACCAATGAAATGAGACATCCTTGGGAAAGGGTTTGTCCTGCAGTAATTAAAAGAGAGAGGAAACCAACCAAACCACTGTGGTCCCATACAAATCAACAATGCCGAGAGCAAAGGAGATATCCGAGGACATGAAGAAGGGGGTAGTGATAGCCCATCAGTCTGGGGAGGGATATAAGACCATCTCCAAAAGATTCCAGCTCCATCCATCCACTGTAAGACAAATAATTTACAAATGGAGGGCCTTCAACATGACAGCAACTCTGCCTAGAAGTGGATGCCCATCAAAACTATCACCCAGAAGCACCAGAAAAATAATAAATCAGGTAAAGGCCAACCCACACATCACCTCTAGAGAGTTGCAGACCTCTCTGGTAGCATCTGGGACAAATGTGCATGCGTCTACAATCAGACGAAAATTGAATAGCCATGACATTCATGGGAGGGTTGCTAGAAGGAAGCCTCTGCTCTCAAAAAAGAACAAAGCTGCCCATTTCAACTTTGCCAGAGAGCACTTGGACAAACCAGAGACCTTCTGGAAGTCCATTCTCTGGACAGACGAGTCCAAAATAGAATTATTTGGTCACAATCAAAACCAACATGTTTGGAGAAAAGCCAACACTGCACATGAAGAAAAGAACCTCCTCCCAACAGTGAAGCATGGTGGTGGAAATGTGAAGGTCTGGGGCTGCTTTTCTGCTTCTGGACCTGGACGACTCCATATTATCCAAGGAACCATGAATTCTCCGGCATCTCAACAAATTCTTGACCAGAATCTCCTGCCATCAGTCAGGGAGTTGAAGCTGGGACGAAAATGGATTATGCAACAGGACAATGACCCAAAGCATTCCTGCAAAACTACAAAGGAATGGCCTCAGAGAAAGAGGATTCGTACTCTGGATAGGCCCAGTCAAAGTCCGGACCTTAATCCAATTGAAATGTTGTGGCGAGACCTGAAGAAGTTGGTACATACCAGATGTCCCTCCAACCTCTCTCAACTGGCTGAATTCTGCAAGGAGGAGTGGGCAAAAATCCCCATAAGCAGATGCGAGAGACTGGTTAGTGGTTACAGAAGACGTTTGGTTGAAGTAATGGCTGCAAAAGGAGGAGCCACAAGCTACTAATACAAGGGTTCACATACTTTCGCACATGTTAAGTTTTCAGTTTTTGTGAAATAAACCACCTTTGTTGAATTAAATAATGAAAATATATCTCTTTTTGTGTGTGTCCATTATTTGGAAGGTGTGCTTTACAAATTGGGATTTGGATGTATGTGTAATAACCTTATTTTAATGTTTTTTACAAAAACAGTGACCATGTCTGGAGGGTTCACAAACTTTCAAGCAGCACTGTATGTATGTATGTATGTATGTATGTATGTATGTATGTATGTATGTATGTATGTATGTATGTATGTATGTGTGTGTGTGTGTGTGTGTGTGTGTGTGCGTGCATGTATGTATGTATGTATGTTTGTATGTATGTATGTATGTATGTATGTATGTATGTGTGTGTGTATTTGTGTATGTATGTGTGTGTGTATGTATGTATGTGTGTGTGTCTGTGTGTGTGTGTGTAGGTATGTATGTGTGTAGCTATGTATTTGTGTGTGTGTGTGTGTGTGTGTGTATGTATGTATGTATGTATGTATGTATGTATGTATGTATGTATGTATGTATGTATATATATGTGTGTATGTATGTATATGTATGTATGTATGTATATGTGTGTATGTATGCATATATGCACGTATGCATGTGTATGTATGTATGTATGTATGTATGTATGTATGTGTGTATGTGTGTATGTGTGTATGTGTGTATGTGTGAATGTGTGTGTGTGTGTGTGTGTGTGTGTGGTGCGTGACTCCTTTATAGAGAACATACCACATTTGCTCTGTCAAGTGTTTCTGCTTACGTAATGTGTACGTATATGCGCTGGATGTGAACCCACTCCTTGGTGTGGATCTGCTCAGTTGTTTCCTACAGTACCGTCTTGCATAAGAGACCCAGAATCTGAAAGGTGGAAAAAAAGAAAAAAGCAAGTACATGTACGTATGTCTGTGCGCATCACAGAATTCATACGACTCGTTGGCTTCCATTAGGCGGACTGGTGTAGGTGGATGTGAGAAAGGAAGCAATATGTTGTCATGCAGGTTCGACATATGTGAGCATTTGTTAGGTGTGTGCAATGCATGCTGGGTAGCGTTGTGTCATGTTTCCAGAGGCGGTGCATCGCTTCGGCATTGCAAAGTAGACATGAGCTCAGCAACATGAGTTGAAATGATGGCCATGCGTGAACGTACCATTACTCTGCCGCGCTCGTCTGACTGTCCGTCATCTCATCCAGGCAAACATGAGCCTCTTCCCATCGTGCCACCATCATCTTGTTTACTCCTACATCTCCTTGGGAGGAGGAGCCGGGCTGTCACAGAGTGATTCCTGTACTCCCCCGCGATCGCCTCCTTTTCCTCCCTCACTGTCATCCTTAAGCTTCCATCGTGTGTATGTCTGAGACACAGGGGCTGGTGGGGGGGGGGGGTGGCCGGAGTGAGCTGCTGACTGCCCCTCACTGCTGTGATGGCAGTAATTGATGGAATGTGTGGGTGAGGCAGAGGGCACAACAGGGCAGGATGAGGGAATTGTCACTAAAAGACCAAATGATGCAGTGAACTGATCGCATCATGGGATCTGAAAAAAAAAAACATTTGTCAGACTGCACTCATTCATTAACATGCTTTTTTTGAGATGTCGTTTACATGTGAAATGAAAATAGGCTGTCTGGGGGGGGGGGCATCCAGGTGGCGTGGTGGTCTTTTCCGTTGCCTATGAACACAGGGATCGTCGGTTCAAATCCCCGTGTTACCTCCAGCTTTGTCGGGTGTCCCTACAGACACAATTGGCCATGTCTGCAGGTGGGAAGCCGGATGTGGGTATGTGTCCTGGTCACTGCACTAGTGCCTCCTCTGGTCGGTTGGGGCACCTGTTCGGGGGGAGGGGGAACTGGGGGGGATAGCATGAGCCTCGTCCGCACTACATCCCCCTGGCGAAACTCCTCACTCATTGTCAGGTGAAAAGAAGCGGCTGGTGACTCCACATGTATCGAAGGAGGCATGTGGTAGTCTGCAGCCCTCCCCGGATCAGTAGAGGGGGTGGAGCAGTGACCAGGATGGCTCGGAAGAGTGGGGTAATTGGCCAAATTCAATTGGGGAGAAAAGGGGGGGGCTGTTTGGTTTATAGAGGGGGAAAAAAATCAAAATCCACAACATGATGTCAAAAGTTCACCGTTGGGCTTTTACAGCTACAAGAGGGGGTCAGGGGTGAGAGGGGGTCAGGGGTGAGAGGGGATCAGGGGTGAGCCGTTACATGTTTTTGGAGGTGAGCCAGACAGAAAAGCTCGAGAACCACTGATGTAATATGCCGGATCAGAACGTGTGGTCTGGACCTGGCCTGGCTGGGATCTGGAGATGTCACGGCACAGTGGGCGACACCAGGCAGGAGAGGATTTAAAGACAGAGTGAAGTGGCATTCAGAGCGTGTCCCGCTTCTGGAATGTGACACATTTCCAAGTAAAATGGGATACGAGGGTGGGACAACACATGGGGGGGGGGGGCGTGTGGTTTGACTGGATGGTGCAAAACATTTCATATTATTGGTTAGGATGTTGCTTGCCCATCTGCTCGGACTTGGTGATGCACTACAAAGACTTGGCTGTTGTAGAGAATAAAAATTGGAATTTTGTTTTGGGCATAAGTTGTTGAATACGTGTGTAATGTGACTGGCGAACTGAACTGACGTGGTAAAAAAAAAACCTCCATTTTTATTTCACATAAGCGAAAGAAATAAGTTAGAGAGAAGCCGAGGCCTCAACTCCCCCCCCCCCAAAAAAAAACAACCATGAAGTTGTTTTAACACACTTCCACTGGCAATACTTAACACGGGGTGGGTCTGTCTCAAAATACCTCTGGCTAGGTCAAATTTAACCAGATGTATAATTGGGGGGGGGGGGGGGCGGTTCAGTGTTATGGAGAGTGAAAAGAACATATCATCTATTATGCATATCAAAACCATTGTAATCATTTGAGTCAGTTCATCTGGACACAATGTTTATGGAGACAGCTTCATATGCAAATTACCATGACCATTAACTAGCGTCACAAGGGCCGCGTGTATTGTTCACAGAGGACCGGGGACTGTTTGCAATCACAGGATTGTAAGATGGCGACAGGTGTACTCTTAGCCCCCCCCCCCCCCCCACACACACACGCACATATACAGATACACACATTGTAAGTATAATTCCCCTGATGCAGCTATTTCTTGAACATTCCATCAACCCTCAAAACTGCAAAAGCCCCCTGCCCCCTCCGGGGGGGAACAATTTTCTGTGTACTTTGGTGTGAACAATCACACTAAATAAATCGGACTTGAACTGGATTTGTTGAAACATGCCTGATGCTTGTGTTCAGTTGTCCCATAAGACACCGCTGTAAAGCGGAGTCTCCCATGTCCAAAAGCTCCAAAACAAAGCCAGTGAGTTTTATATTAAAAGCTCAATGCCCAAAACTACAGAAACAAGTCCCAGGTTGCAAAAAAAAAAAACCCAAAGTGATGGGGTACTTTAAACTCAGTTCAACTTTTGTCATTATACCATAAAAGCACAACCCGCAGAAGGTCACGTTGTTTATCATCTTGCGTTTTAGCTCACTGTCAGTGTGTCCACGTCGGCTGACGGGACAAAATGACGACGTCCAGTCAGCTCGTGAATGGGGTCCGTAGCTTTTCAACAACAAGTGCAGTCTGATATTTTGAAGACCCAATGATCTAAGTTTTGCTTTTGTAAGTGGAAGATTATTGCTGAAATAAGTACCTGAAAAATATGGCAATTACAATATAATGTCCCATTTAGTTTCATTAGCTAGTACGCAGTAAAATGTGCCAGTGGCGTTGATTTCAGCAGGCTGTAGACCAACTCCTCACCGTGCACGCTGAGGAGTACGACAGCACGGTGAGGTCCAATCACCTCCTCCGGGACACACCGACTGCCTGGCTTGCGGACATATACTAGATTACATGGCAGTGAACATGTAGCGCATACTGCCACTGTCGGCTTCCACAGCAAAATGCCGTAAGCTGCTTTTACTGGCTATAAGATCGAAGTGGAGGGAAGGAAGGCGAGACCCCGTGACAAGACGATGCAGAGAATTTGTGCGGTAATACTGTGGCACAAGAATAAGCGACAAACGAGAGGAGTGGAGAGAGTGAGCGGGCGGAGGAGAGGGAAAGATTACTACCATAGTACATCAGGCTTAGGTTCAAGTCCCTAATGGTAACCATGGAAATAATTATAGAGCAGACACGGCGAGAGAGAGAGAGGGAGAGAGAGAGAGAACTATGTAGAGTAGAGAAAAAGCGAAGGAGGAGGAAATGAGATGGCGGGGAGAGGAGGAGAGGAATGCATGGAGAAATGGAGGCAGAGTTTTATAAAATGAGTTGAGGAATGTTTAAACCCTCTCGTTGCTTTCTGGGAGCTGTTTTTCTTTTTTCCCATTTTTTTTAATTCAATTTTACGGTGGATAGTGGCAGCACAGCAACAGCACCGCATAGCGCCACCACTGTTTTAAAAAGTTGTTCCAAAGCCACGGTTGTCATGGAAACAGATCTAAGATGCCATTTACCCCTCAGGAAGACCTGATGGCTTATCACGACTGAAAGAGCTGTCAGCAGCGCTGCATTTCACTTTGTCGCCATTAATAAAAGAACTTTGATTTCACAGCTGTTGCTCCCCTGAGTTGGAGTGCAAGTCAAGGTGGATGGTTCTGTTTGATTTGCATAATTGTACATTTTCCTTCCTTCCTCCCTTTCCTGGGTGTTCATATGATATGTGAATGCATTTGTTGCTTCGAGGGAACAGCATACTAACGGCACTTTGGGAAATTATGTAAGGATCATGCAAGTGCTGGGTACAGAAATTAGCCGTGTCATTTTAGATTGTTCACCATTTGGTTATTTTGCCAGTGGTGTGTGTGTGTGTGTGTGTGTGAGAGAGAGAGAGAGACAGACAGAGAGAGAGAGACAGAGAGAGAGAGAGAGACAGACAGACAGACAGACAGACAGAGAGAGAGAGACAGAGAGAGACAGAGAGAGAGAGACAGACAAGAGAGAGAGAGAGAGAAAGAGAGAGAGACAGAGAGAGTGACAGAAAGCGAGAGAAGCTCTGCATGAGCAGGTTGCATTTCTGTTGTGGATATATTGTTACACTCATGCCTCCCACACATTTGCCCATAGCTCTGAACTCCTCACTGTGTGTGTGTGTGTGTGTGTGTGTGTGTGTGTGTGTGTGTGTGTGTGTGTGTGTGTGTGTGTGTGTGTGTGTGTGTGTGTGTGTGTGTGTGTGATCTCTCAGTGGGAGGCGAAAGGGAAATGGTGAAAAAGAGATGGAAAAGAGGCACAAAGAAAAGAAAAGTATCTTAAGAGGGAGAAAGAGACCGATAAAGATGGATATGTAGATAGAGAGGGAGAGCGAGAGCGAGAGAGAGAGGGAGAGAGAGGGGCTAAGATTACCTAGAATCACTCTGCATCCGAGAGCGAGCCAGCCCCACCTTTACTCAACATCTCTCTCTCCTGTTAATACAACTGGAGAGAGGAAAAGAGAGTGAGAAATATAGGCAAAGAAACAGCGAAGAAGAGTGCAAGAGGGGACCAAAGAAGAAGAGGAGGAGGGAGCAGAAACAGAGAGGGAGAGAGACGAGGGAGGCATCAGTGGTCTGCTGATCCCACAGTCACCTGTGCAAGAGATCTCCCTGCAGACAGACAGGAGCCGTCTAACAACCATCACATGCAGATCTATGAGCTGTCGTTTGGGGGAAACTAGGGACGAGGGACCAAGTTGTCGTTATCGACTCGTCCTTTTTCTTTTTCTTCCCCCCCCCCGTTACTGCGAGCCGCTGCAGACTGCAGACCACTTTCTTCTGTGACGCACGTTTGCCGCTTGTTGGTCACTTGAACGGGTCTCGGGTTTTCACGAACGTCTGCGGTTCAGTCATTTGGATGTTCGCCTTCATTTTTTTGTGTCTCATCTTGGGAACTGAAAGCTTAGTTTTTTGTTTTTTTTTCCTCCTGTAAATTGGGGAGAGTTTGATTATTTCACCCTGCCGCGCCGGAGACATGTCGTTCCCGACGGCGCAGCGGAGCGGAACGCGCGCGTCTTCAGCCTTGGTGCCATAGACCGGCACGCGCACACATACTAAGAGGTGGACCTCTGTCACACACACACACACACACACACACACACACACACACACACACACACACAATGGGAGGCGGACCTATCGCGCGTAGCATCGCTCCTTGACAGATACGCACGCACACATGCACGCAATCACGCACGTGTCTGGTCGAGATCGTCTCCCCGAGCGGCTGCAGATTAATGTTTGAAATTCAGAGTTTGAGTATTCGCCTTTGCTTTGCTTTTTGCTTTTTTTTTTGTCGTTTTGCAAAGCGGAAACAAACGTGGAAAACGCTGCAGCCTCATCTGAAACTCCTGTCAGCGATTCCGGTTCAGGATGCAAAGGGCAGAGCAGCTGTAGGAGGTCGGAGCAGAAACACTTTACCGTTTTAAAAGATGGTAGAAACTGGCCTCCGCCGGTCTTGTGCAGGTTACGGCAGCGGGACTGAGACTCAGCGGGACAACAGCGAGCGGAGGGCCGCACTCCGGTCTGAGGGCACCGGGCAGAGAGGAGTGGGAGAGGCCGGGGAGGAGGAGCTTTCAGCAGGACTTCCCACCGCCCAACAGCCGCTTCTGCCGCTGCAAGAGGAGAATGCTGCCGGGGAGAGGAGGCGCAAGAGTGACGCGCGCGTCAGTGTGAAACAATAAAACCAATATCGGACACTTCGGATCTGCTTGTCCCGCCATCGTTTTTTCTTCTTCTTCACCGATTAGCATCCAGATGGGAGATCTCTAACAGTGGCCTACATACTGACTGTCAGCCCATATAGCCACATCAGTGTGACACTTTGGGGTCACCTTCAATGTGCATTCAGCACTTTATAGAAGTAGAGGCTTGTTAACTGCAGATTTACCCCCTGCACTTCATTTAAGGACCTCATCCCGGTGGACAGCTGCATTAACATTATGTAGTTAATATCACTTCCTACATGGCATTATGTGTCAGTTTTTTTTAAACTAACTTTGAGAATTCACATGGGCTCTAACCAGATTACCTGAAATAAGGAGTCCTATGTTTCCACGTGCCTCCGCTGTAGATTTATCAAATCTTTTGGCAATTTATCATTCATTCACGTGCCAATTTGTGTGTTAAATATTTAAAGGTCATTGAATGATTTCAGATCGGACCTCATCTCTTTATGAGTGGCAAAGTCAAAGTGCTTTGCTTTGGTTCAGCTTTTGAAGTGGAATCCAGTTTAAAATTGTCATTTCATTTCCAGTCTTCTTGGCTGCTTTATTTCTGGGTTGACCTGCAGCACTTACAATACATATATACAAGCAATATTTTTTTTCTTTTCTATTTGGAACTTCAGCATATGCCTTATCATGCCACGGGATGGTTATCTCTTAAAAAGCAAGAACAAAAATACACTTGTCTTGCACATTACGGCTCATGTTTGCAGATACACAAACTGACACTAACATACGCAATTGTTTATAGACATTAATGTCAAAGTCTTGTTGTGGAGTATCAGTTCAACAAGCTTCTGGGCCCAAAGGAATGTAACTACAAATTACAGAACCAGAATCCCTCATACACTACAGACCAAGTGGAATACAGACTGTCAGTCAACCTGTGTCAGAGTCCTGCTCGGTGCCCGGCCTCGGTGGAACACATGGTCAGATAGACTTTGGATTTCCTGAAATACTGCATCATCAAATCTGGAAATAAATCCCTACACATCTCACCAGCCCATAGGTAGGATGATGCATTTGATTTTTTACTTTTATTTCTGACCTCATCTGATGTAAGCAGGTTTCACAATTGGGGAGCTTCAATCCAATACGTTATATCCAATAGGAATTATAGAAAATGGTAATTCTTTATTGCTCCTTGTAGAAATGTAGGTAGATATGTAATTGTATTTTTGCAAGATTGATAGTGCATTTTTACATCCATGCAAGGAATCATTTTCCTACAAAGCAACTGTAAGATTTTCAAAATCTCATTTCAGAGTCAAACTTACCAAAAGGGAAGTTGTGGACAAGTCCAGATGTGCTGGACATATGATACTGCTGACTTTTTGGATTCAAAGCAGTTTGCATTTACCTCTCAGTGCACAATGATGCCACATTTCTGCGTGTTTTCTGTGGGTTTTAGCGTCAAGCTCATGTGCACCAACGGGAAACATGCTGTTTCTGCAGAATGCTGCCCAATAGAAAGTAGGAGTGCAAATCCAGCCTGAAACAGAATTAGATAGGTTGGTCCTTTAGTCTTTGGCAGCTCAGTCAATATGGTTCAACATTAAATAACTCTTTCCTACAAGTATCAATGTGAAATGAGAAGCAATAATGTAACCTGTTTTGTTAGAAGAAGACAAAATTCGACACTGATCCTTTGAAAATGAAACTAGGAGAGATTCTGCGATGTGGTTGGATAGTTTTAGCACCTTCCTGAGACAGAAAGTAGATCTATACACCCAGAAAATCACCTGTGACCATCACCTAGATCTATATCTATACGCCCAGAAAATCACCTGTGACCATCACCCCAAGTCCGTTCTCTGTTAGTAAGTGAGCAAGCGTTCTGATCGCAAACCTAAAAACAAATGCACACTTACACGGACTTGCATGTTTCATGCCAGCTTGGATTCTTGTATACTAGCGCTCCGAAAAAATCACACTTTTGTGTTACTATAAGTTAACAACAACTAAATGTACAATAATGGGTTGAAGTGAAATGATAAAATCTGGACAATATTGTTTATTACTTGCTCAACGCTGTTACCGGTCCTATTCACATCTACTGTTAATTAGTACCCCCAGGGGCCCCTCGGCACTGAAGTGCATAGCCCCCCCCCCGCCTCTCACATATACACCTAGCCCACCCCATGCCACCCACCACAGCCATTAAACCCCAAGTTATTTATTTTGAGCTTCCAGTCACGTCATGTCAAATCCACCAGACCATAATCACACCAGTCCAGCTGAGCAGGTGTTATCCGTGTATCATTTGATCATTTCATATCCGATTTACAGTACAAAATCAGAAAACCAATCTACTACTTTCAGCTGCTCCCGTTAGGGGTCACCACAGCAGATCATCCATTTCCATCTCTTCCTGCCCTCTGCATCTTCCTCTGTCACACCAGCCGCCTGCATGTCCTCCCTCACCACATCCATAAACCTCCTCTTTGGCCTTCCTCTTTTCCTCTTGCCTGCCAGCTCCTTATTCAGCGTCCTTCTCCTAATGTACCCACTATCTCTCCTCTGCACATATCCAACCATCTCAATCTCACCACTCTGGCTTTGTCTACAAACCGTCTAACCTGTGCTGTCCCTCTAATATACTCATTCCTAATCCTGTCCTTCTTCATCACTCCCAACAAAAATCTTAACATCTTCAACTGTGCCACCTCCAGTTCCGCCTCCTGTCTTTTTGTCAGTGCCACTATCTCCAAATCATACAACATAGCTGGCATCACTAACATCTTGTAGACCTTCCCTTTAACTCTTGATGGTACCATTCTGTTCCAAATCACTCCTGACACTCTTCTCCACCCACTTCACCCTACCTGCACTCTCTTCTTCACCTCTCTTCCACACTCCCTGTTTGAACAGTTGACCCTAAGTATTTAAACTCATCCACCCCTCATTACCTCTACTGCTTGCATCCTCACCATTCCGCTGTCCTCCCTCTCATTCACACATACACTCACTGGCCACTTTATTAGGTACACCTTGCTAGTACCGGGTTGGACCCCCTTTTGCCTTCAGAACTGCCTTAATCCTTCGTGGCATAGATTCAACAAGGTACTGGAAACATTCCTCAGAGAGTTTGGTCCATATTGACATGATAGCATCACGCAGTTGCTGCAGATTTGTCGGCTGCACATCCATGATGCGAATCTCCCGGTCCACCACATCCCAAAGGTGCTCTATTGGATTGCTTTGCTTTC
Source organism: Lampris incognitus (assembly GCF_029633865.1). Lineage (NCBI taxonomy): Eukaryota > Metazoa > Chordata > Actinopteri > Lampriformes > Lampridae > Lampris > Lampris incognitus. Next base: position 48,752,793 of record NC_079219.1, read on the forward strand.
ATGTTGTTGACGCCAAATTTTGACCCTACCATCTGAATGTCGCAGCAGAAATTGAGACTCATCAGACCAGGCAACGTTTTTCCAATCTTCTATTGTCCAATTTTGGTGAGCCTGTGCGAATTGTAGCCTCAGTTTCCTGTTCTTAGCTGACAGGAGTGGCACCCGGTGTGGTCTTCTGCTGCTGTAGCCCATCTGCCTCAAGGTTCGACGTGTTGTGCGTTCAGAGATGCTCTTCTGCATACCTCGGTTGTAATGAGTGGTTATTTGAGTTACTGTTGCCTTTCTATCAGCTCGAACCAGTCTGGCCATTCTCCTCTGACCTCTGGCATCAACAAGGCATTTTCGCCTACAGAACTGCCGCTCACTGGAGATTTTCTCTTTTTCGGACCATTCTCTGTAAACCCTAGAGATGGTTGTGCGTGAGAATCCCGGTAGATCAGCAGTTTCTGAAATGCTCAGACCAGCCCGTCTGGCACCAACAACCATGCCACGTTCAAAGTCACTTAAATCACCTTTCTTCCCCATTCTGATGCTCGGTTTGAACTGCAGCAGATCGTCTTGACCATGTCTACATGCCTAAATGCATTGAGTTGCTGCCATGTGATTGGCTGATTAGAATTTTGCGTTAACGAGCAGTTGGACAGGTGTGCCTAATAAAGTGGCCGGTGAGTGTATGTATTCCGTCTGGCTCCTACTGACTTTCATTCCTCTTCTCTCCAGTGCATACCTCCACGTCTCCAGGCTCTCCTCAACTTGCTCCCTACTCTCACTACAGATTACAATGTATCTGAATGTTCTCATTCATCCAGGTCATGGTTATCCAAAGGAGTTGAATCAAGTGCAACTGGACTCGTAAGTCCAGTTGCACTTGATTCAACTCCTTTGGATACAGATCACGATGTCATCCACGAACATCATAGTCCACAGAGACTCCTGCCTGGTCTCATCCATCAACCTGTCCATCACCATTGCAAACAAGAAAGGGCTCACAGCTGATCCTTGATATAACCCCACCTCCACCTTGAACCCATCTGTTATTCCTACTGCACACTTCACCACTGTTACACTGCTCTCATACATATATCCTGCCCCACTCCTACATACTTCTCTGCCACTCCCGACTTCCTCATACAATACCACACCTCCTCTCTTGGCACCCTGTCTTGTGCTTTCTCCAAATCCACAAAGACACAATGTAACTCCTTCTGGCCTTCTCTATACTTCTCAATCAACATTCTCAAAGCAAACATCGCATCTGTGGTGCTCTTTCATGGCATGAAACCATACTGCTGCTCACTAATCGTCACCTCTCCTCTTAACCTAGCTTCTATTACTCTTTCCCATACCTTCATGCTGTGGCTGATCAACTTGATCAACTTTATACCTCTGTAGTTACTACAGCTCTGCACATCCCCCTTTTTCTTGAAAATTAGTACCAGTATGCTTGTCTTTATGCATGCTCAATAATCCAGCTAAGAAAATGGCAGAAAGGTGAATCAGTTCATCTGGACACTAAACGTTTTGTCCAGATGAACTGATTCACCTTTCTGTGAATACCAGTATGCTTCTTCTCCACTCCTCAGGCGTCCTGTCACTTCACAAGATTGTGTTAAACAATCTAGTTAAAAACTCCACTGGCATTTCTCCTAAACACCTCCATGCCTCCACAAGTATGCCATCTGGACCAGCCACCTTTCCACTCTTCATCACTGCCCTCACTTCATCCTTGCTAATCCACTGCACTTCCTGATTCACAATCTCCACATCATCCAACCTTCTCCCGCTCTCATTTTCTTCATTCATCAGCCCCTCAAAGTACCCCTTCCACCTTCTCTACACACTCCTCCTCACTCATCAGCACATTTCTATCTCTATCCTTCATCTCCCTAACCTGCTACATGTCCTTCTCAGCTTGCTCCCTGTCTAGCCAATCGGTACAAGTCCTTTTCTCCTTCCTTAGTGTCCAACCTCTGATACAATCCACCATACACCTTTTCCTTTGCCTTCACTACGTCTCTCTTCACCTTATGCCACTTATGTACTCATGTCTACTTTTTTCATCTCTCTGACTATCCCGCTTCTTCTTCACTAACATCTTTTTTCTCTCTTCTGTATACTTTTCTGTACTTCCTCACAAAATCAGAAAACAAATAGCGACCTGTTATTTCCTTGTTCATTTACAAATCAGAAATCCAATAACGGGCTGTTTTTCATTGTTTTGATTTTGTTCTGAAGTTTAAAAAAATAGAACATGAGAAAATTGGATATTTGTTAAGGTTTGCATATATAGTTCAATAGACCAACACAAGGAAACAATGGATTAAATCATCCCAAGGCAGTGTATGACTCTAGACTATGGCAATATTTGTGTTGACTGAAAACCACCCAAGCAGACAGCACACCAGTTATTACTGCTACATAATAATGTGACTGTCCAGGAATAGGCTTACAACAATGCCATCCTAAGGTAATCACACAACACAGCTGAATGCAGGTTTCAAAATAAGGCTCACTAAGTGAGCTAGGCAACTTCACACACAACAGCAAAAGCCAACATATAATGAACTTGACAAACTGACTCCAACACAATATACGCATCGCATCACAGTGATGCGATATACATTCTGCAAACAGCATATCAAATAAACTCATCCACAAAATATGCAGTAACACACAATCACCACAGGTAATACTGCTCAATGCACACAGCATAATTCAATGGTTCTTACCTTTAGAAGTTCTTTATTTATCTATATATTTATATATCTTTTATTTTTTGCCCCCCAATTATACTTGGCCAATTACCCCACTCTTCCGAGCCATCCCCGTCGCTGCTCCACCCCCTCTGCCGATCCGGGGAGGGCTGCAGACTACCACATGCCTCCTCCGATACATGTGGAGTCGCCAGCCGCTTCTTTTCACCTGACAGTGAGAAGTTTTGCCAAGGGGACGTAGCTTATGGGAGGATCCCGCTATACTGCCCAGTTCCCCCTCCCCCCCGAACAGGCGCCATGACCGACCGACCAGAGGAGGCGCTAGTGCAGTGACCAGGACACATACCCACATCCGGCTTCCCACCCGCAGACACGGCCAGTTGTGTCTGTAGGGACGCCCGACCAAGCCGGCGGTAACACGGGGATTCGAACCGACCATCTCCGTGTTGGTAGGCAACGGAATAGACTGCCACACTACCCGGACGCTAGAAGTTTATCTTGCTGGACTTTTTCTTTGTGAAGTCCTCAAAATCCAGCTGTGCATTTCTGTAACCGACGGTCGACGCTTCCAGGCTATCGTTACCACTTGCTAGCTTGATATCCTCCATCAGATTGCCGTCTTCTTCAGTTGTTGTTGTAGCCGCTTCTTTCACTTCCTTTTCCTTTCTCTTTTTCTTTTGGCAGCCCCGCAGGGCTTTTGGTTAACGCCATCCATTTTCTGTTGCTTAGCAATTTTTTCCCGCGCAGCTTAACTGATAGTGGGTCAGGTAAAAATTAATTCCACTGTTTTTTTAACTTTGACTTGGCTTAAGACAAACTGATCTTGAATCAGTGCAATGTAAGCCACCGGCTCCCCATGCCCCCTCTATGCCGCCCCACCTTGACCATTTGCCAATCTATACAGTGCATTGCCTCTTGCTCACCAGTCACCACGTGCCCAACCGTCTCACCGATAAAACAATCAATCATGAGACTTAATTTTCTTGGAAACAACTTTCATTTCATTCTGATTGGATAAGCTCAAGAGAATGCGTCAAGCTTTGTGTCATATTTCTGTGAAGCCCGACATAAAAGGAAAATAAACAAAACATAAATTCATACATTTGTTTTTACCCCATTGCGGAGGGCTCTTTTGTGCTCAGGGGACCCTGGGCACATGCCCAGATTGCCCATATGGTAGATCCGGCAGCGGCTGTTAATACCATGCACTACGTACTTCTTGCCTCATAGTAACTGGAGTCATCATGGCCGACTTGTAGCACACCTTGAATGTTGCTCATACTTGGATTGGCACTCATGCCACATCTTTATTTTTCATCATATCTTCATTTTTAACGTGTCTTTTTTTTAAATCATATCTTTGGTTTTATGATTATTATATTTAGTATTGTGTATATGTAGATGAAACTGAGAGCAATATACAAAGTCAAATTCCTCATTTGCAAGCGGATTTGGCTAACAAAACTGACTCTGACTGAGATGACAATGAATGTGTGACAACATTACCTTGCCGACTATAATTCATATCGGTTCGTATCATTCACAATAGCACATTATATGACATGGGCTTTGACTCAGAGATCACGGCTTATTGAAGGATGCTTTTGTGCTGTTAAATATTTCGTTTGGTGAGCTGGCCTGATCGGGAACAGAACCCCTCTCTGTCAGTATCAGTGCCATGCCCTACCCCAGTGGTTCTCAATCAGGTCCTCAGGCACCACCAGTACTGCTGGTTTTCTATTCTACCAGGTAGTTCATTACATTCACCTGTTCTCGTTATTCCAGCCTCCAGTAAGGAAGGTTTTACAGCTGGAACAACAGGTAAATATAATGAACTTTCTGGTAGAATAGAAAGCAAGCTGTACTGGTGGTACCTGAGCATCTGATCTAGAACCACCGATCTACTCACGGACTGGCGGATGAACTGGAACTGTTTAAGGTACTGTTAGTAAAATTTCACATATTATCAAAGCAAAAATTACCATCATTTATCAGGTGGGTTGGTAAGAGTTGTCGATCTATACCACTTATAAGATTATAGCTTTGCCAGCTCCTGAGATTTCTGGCTTTCAAAACCTGCGGTCGAGCCTGAAATCTTTATTTTGGAAAACAAACCACTAGAGGGCGCCTAACCCTTTAGAATCCACACTTTGAGCTCATCGAATGTTTCAACTGAGCTTCTCAAAAATGGAAGAACCAGCTTTGCAATGCAACTCTAGAAAACCCAGAAAGCCTGTTCACCTGGCAAAAATGTACATGATAAGTGACACTCCAATAGTAGAATAAACATAATTATCCCTTTTGAGAGGGGTAAAAACTCTGTGACTGTAAAGGCATAAAAGCTGATGTTGAGGTGGCCACGTTACTGTTGGACAGGCAAGCAGCATTGTCATTACATATACGCGATAAATTGATAAATATGTGTGATTAGGTATGAATATTGTACAGTGTTTCATAACGATTAGTTACGTACTATGCTTTATTACATGATTACTATTTAGTTGACATTTCTGTAGGATTTCAGCAGTCGCTTGTTTGCGAAGTTGTGAGATCTTGTGAGTGCTTATTTTCGATTTTTTTTGTGTCACTTGCGGGCTACCGTCATTTAAGGATCTTCGACATTGCTGGTATTCGTACTGGTCACTGAAGGTGGTTATTAGAGAAACAATTTACAGATTAGTCCTTTAACCCGGTTTACTCTGAGCTGGGCCACGGTGTGAAGAGTTGTGTAAGGGCAGGTGGAGTTGCAACACGGTGTTTGAAACGCGGGAGCGGTCATCTTGCGTTCGTGGACACAGTTCATGGATCAAAAGCAAGCAGGAGCCCAGCAGCGTTCTGTAATAACAAAGAACAACACACAAAGAGCCCCGAGCATTTTCAACCACTATTAGGACACCCACTCCCTCTCCAGCCTCTATATCTGACTCCCCTCCTCCCTCCCCCTCTCTCGCTATCTCTCCACTGCTCGCACTCTCCACTGCTTTATTCTCTTATTTGGTTGCTCACCCCTCTCCCCATCTCTCTCTCTCTCTCTCTCTCTCTCTCTCTCTCTCTCTCTCTCTCTCTCTCTCTCTCTCTCTCTCTGTCTCTCGCTCTCTCAGCCATTCTCTGTCTCTTTCCTTTCTCTTACTGTCTGTCTCTCTCCACCTACCCAGTCTTGCCCTCGCTCTGTCCCTCTAACTCCCACACATACGCTTACTCTCTCTCCCTCCCTCCCTCCAATGTTCCTTTCTCGTTTATTTTACTAAACTCTTCTGTCTCTACATCCTTCCCTCCCACTCTTTTAACCCTCTATCGCTTTGTCTCTGTTTTTCCTACCATTCTCTATCTCTGTCACTCCTCTGTACTGCTCTCTCTCTTTTCCTTCCTCTTTTCACTGTCTATCTCTTCCCTTCCCTCTCTTTCTAGCTCTCACTCTCTCTCTCTCTCGCTCTCTTTCTCTCTCTCGTGTTCTCATTTTTTCACTCTCTCTCTTTCTCTACCCCCCCCCCCCCTTTCTCAGAGGGACCAAGCTGGAAGCGATTGCCACCCACACGCTCGCTCTCCAGCTTTGGGCTTGACATCAGATTTACATTCACAATGAACAGACACAGTGTTGCACACGCTGCCTAGCACACGGCGATGCACAAAGACATGTGAACACACACATGCGCTGCATTCCTGCACACGTCAACACACGTGTGCACACTGTACCGCATGGATGCTGTAGGCAGTTCTCTGGACATACAAAGGCACATGCAATTATATACAGACTCAAACACACATGCATGAACACGTTGTATGTACCAGTACAGCGTACAGTAGTCCCACACTCCCTGCCATCTGTCTGAAAAGCAAAACGATCTTGTAACGCAGTGATGATGTAACTGGGAAACCTGGACACTAAGTTCAGTACATGATTCTGCAGGATGGGTTAAAAAATTAGGGTTGTATCTGTATTTTCCAGGATATATGGCTGGGCAATAATTCCGTGTCATTGTTTAATTGTCTTTCAGTGGTATTATATTGGGATGAAATTCAGATACTGTCATATCGGGATGCACAGTTTTGCTGTCGAGAATGAATGGTTCAATATGATGAACATCAGCTGGATTCATATACACAATATTTTGCACATGTTAGCAGACATCATATTTATCGATATTTTGTGAAGTCCCCCAGGACTGTCATGACAACATTTTCCATATTGCCCAGCTCTACCAGGCTATATTTATTTGCTCAGTGAAGAGAAAGACATGGTGAATCAGAGTCGATCCGAGGCGACGGACATTTGCCTTCAGCCTTTACAACAGAAAACCCTTTGGGGTTGATGCAGTGAAGCCCTGGCCCCACCCTAACCCGAACCTTAACCAATCAGAGGCAGAGTTCTCGGTGTTTTGGCTTAAATGTGTCGGGAAAAAGAAAGTAGCATCTTAACACAGATTTTCAGTCATACATCACAAAAAAAAAAGATGTCGGTAAAATTTCAACGCAGGTATTACAGGCGAGTGAAACCAGATGTTTGAGTATCTCCTTGCTTTCTGCTGCGATGTCAGACATCATCAGAGTCAGCAGCGAGTCCTCTCGGTTATCAGCTGATATCTCAAAGACGGCTGAAGCTTTTCAGTTACAGGGATCTGATTTGGGTCTCCGGTTGTTGAGAGCGTTGCATTAGTTTTCTTTCAATGACTGTGCACGTGCACATGCATGTAAATTTTGCTCGGTTGTGCATAGATGGTTTTGTTGTGCATCTCTGTGTGTGTGTGTGTGTGTGTGTGTGTGTGTTTGTGTGTACATGCTTTTCTGCAAGAGCCTTTAGCAGCTCAGGATTTGCGTGTGTCGGATAGATCAGGCCAGTTGTGATATTTACATATTCCCAAGCTACCTTCCCTGTTCTTCGGTGTTGTTGTAGGTCTGTAACTCAAATGTAAGGTACTTGAGGATGGATGGGGGGGGGTGTTGCCATGGCAACTAAAAAAGAGCCTGTGTTTGATTCAAAAAGGGAGTGAGTGAGAAATTGAATTAAATGGACCCATCAAGACGGCTGCCTCTGTCAGAGCGCTAATGAAAAGAGTTCAGCGCAGCTTTGATTAATTCACACGACTGTTAAGGTTGACGTGAAAGAGTTTAGCTAGAAAAGAGGCGAAGACCGCACCACCTTTTCACCTCTGCCCGCTTCCTTTGTGTCTCATCCCCTACCCATCCTGTCATCATCCAACACTGGCTCTTTTCAGATTTGGGATCAGATCATTTCATTCTTCTTTCCCTGGCACAGCTAGGTCAGCTTGAATAAATATCTGGGTCTGAATCACTTGTTGCACTTGCGGCCGCCCACAGGCGGCCACTTTGCATGTTGAATCTGAATGTGCACTACCTCCTCAGAATACATTCTGCTCACATTTGAAATCAAGAGCTTCATTTGCCAGAAAGAGACAAAACCCTCCATTTAGGAAAATTGACACCAACGTTTTTACAAAATGATGGCTGGTAGAATAAAAAGAGAGAAAAGTGTGTCAGCTTAAGCCTCATGCAGCACTTTTGACGGTTGGTCTCTTTATTTTAGTGGTATGGAATAATGAGCTCAGGCTGAAGATGTTTTTATGTGTCGGATGTCAGAGTGTTCTAGAAAGGAACTGTTCAATTGTTGTTTTAGTCATCTGTACAGAAAGACTGCATCCTCATGACGTACTTGTTCAGACTGCAGATGAGCATAGACAGAGTATTTCAGCAGGGACGAGCAGCCTGTACTTACCATAGCTTATAGTAACGACCCTGCCATCACAACAGAGACATGATTGGCAATTGGAAATCATAGAAAAAGTGTAACTGAGGGCGTCCGGGTAGCGTGGCGATCTATTCCGTTGCCTACCAACACGGGGCTCGCCGGTTCGAATCCCCGTGTTACCTCCGGCTTGGTTGGCCATCCCTACAGACACAATTGGCCATGTCTGCGGGTGGGAAGCCAAATGTGGGTATGTGTCCTGGTTGCTGGTAGCGCCTCCTCTGGTCAATCGGGGCGCCTGTTTGGAGGGAGGGGGAACTGGGGGGAATAGCGTGATCCTCCCACGCGCTACACCCCCCTGGTGAAACTCCTCACTGTCAGGTGAAACGAAGCGGCTGGCGACTCCACATGTATGGGAGGAGGCATGTGGTAGTCTGCAGCCCTCCCTGGATCGGCAGAGGGGGTGGCGCAGCAACCAGGATGGCTCGGAAGAGTGGGGTAATTGGCCGGATACAATTGGGGAGAAAACGGGAGAAAAAAAATCCAAAGGAAAAAACCAGTGTAACTGAGGTACGGGAGGGTTGTTGAAGAGAGAGGTTTAAGAGTCATGTTCAGTTGCCTCACAGGATACCGCGGTAAAGTCCTGCAGTTGTCCCGTGTTCAAAACCCCCCACAATGAAGCCGGTGAGAAAATGTATATCGGACCCAATATGCACGACAAAAACGGGGGAGAAAAAAAAAAACAGGTTGTAAAAAAACCTTTTTTTCCCCCCAATATATCACGATATGCACTAGCATTTTTTGGTGGTCCTTTATAAGAGAGAAGGTTGGTTGCTAGTTCGATCCCTAGCTCCTCCAGAGAGTGTGTTGTGAAGTGTCCTTGAGCAAGACACTGAACCCCCCCAAGTGCTCCTGATGAGCAGGTTGGCGCCTTGCATGGCAGCCTCCGCCATCAAATCAGTGTGTGAGTGAGTGTGGGTGAATGTGAGTGAGTGTATGAATGTGAGTGAGTGTGTGTGAATGGGTGAATGTGAGAGAGTGTGCATGAATGGGTGAGTGTGTGTGAATGGGTGAATGTGAGTGAGTGTGAATGTGAGTGACTGTGTGTGAATGGGTGCATGTGAGTGAGTGTGTGTGAATGGGTGGATGTGAGTGAGTGTGTGTGAATGGGTGAATGTGAGACATACGCTGTGACGCTCTTTGAGTGGTCGGCAGACTAGAGAAGCGCTGTATGAATACGGTCCGTGCAAGGTTGGTGTTTAGCCTCCTCTGTTTGGGAGACTGTGGTGGCGTACGGAGCTGGGCTGTGTGTTAACGTTGGGAATGTCTGGAGTCCAGTTTTGGAGGTTAAATGGGAATTGAATCGCAGTCCTGTCTGTTTGCAGGTTAAACGGGTAAATGATGTGGTGGCTCCTCACTCCGCGAGCTCTGAATGAGCTGAAACGTGAACAAAAATAGCTGTAGGTGTTGACTATTCATAACCATTATTATTGTTATTCAAGTGTATTTATTGGGTTTTCGGATTGACGCGGCATCAAGCTCAAAACACATACAATTACAGCCCTTAACTCCCACCTCCCACCCAACTCCCTGTAAGACCACCATCACACTAAAGCGAGATTAGTTATTTCTCACCAATGCTGCTTTCATGGAGTTGCATATTTCTGTTTTTGATATGATAATTTAAGCCTAACACAACATGTCTTCCTTTCGCGTTTCCTCTTTATGGCACCAACATCATTCATTCATAAATGTATTAACAAAAGTGAACTTGGGTCGGTATCAGTGTTCCAGTTACCTCTCTACAGCAGCCTAGGAGCACTGATACACAGTGACAAGACAGTTTATTAGAAAACTTTTTCGTCAGAAGGATTTTTTTTGTTTTGTTCATGTTTCATCCTTCTCTGCTTTGGTCTGAAGTCCAGTGGTGGAGTGAGGATGTGATGCAACTTCACTGACATGAGTTCTCATTTTTGTACCGCCAACTGTTGTTACGCTGTGTGTGGCTTTTTCTCTCTTCCAAATGCTTTTTTTTTTTTTTGTGGAGCCTATCAGAACATAAAACCCAACATTTCCAGGACTCTACACTCTGATGCTGCCTTTCAACAGCCAAGAGGTGGAGGTGGATTTTACAAAGTGCTTTATGGTCAGTGTGCTGTGGGTTTATTTTATTTTTCCCATCATTTGATACTTACTCAAGTTAAGGCTCCAGCCCTGAGAGCTGTAATTTACAGATCCTTGCATATTATATGTCCTCTGTGCTTTTGGGACCAAAAAAAAAAAATAGAATAAAGGATAGATAAGTGAAAATATTTCGCTGCACCTCTAAAAAGCCGTTGAAAATGTGGTTGCTCTCAGAGAAATCAGAGCTTCTGGCCCAGTGAAACCTTCCACTGGAGGATGCATTAAAGTGCATGTTCTCCCAGAGATTTTATGACTCTAAATTGGCAACCAGAGGACCAGATTTATCTTTTTTTTATCAGTTTTCACCCTACGGACGCGGATAGTGGGCCAACTCACAGATTGCTGGTTGTAATCTCAGGGTGTCTATAGCCAAACCCACAGGAGCGCTGCCGCTGTACAGTTGTTAGTGGTGGAGTCGTGCCAGATGAATCCTAAATCACCCCTCTCTTCTGCCGCCAGCTGGCTACCTCCACTGGAGGGTTTTAATCTATGGCTTTTCCAAGGACTTGTTCTGCTGTTGCTTTCCTGAGGTTCATCAGCTGAAGCTGTGACGTACGGATGTGATGGTATATGTAATGGTAGCATGCCAGCCTGCTGGACCTGGTTCATCTCACAGTGATTAAAACCTCCTGTACTGGAACAATGACCGACAATATTAGAACAAGTTCCATATCTAAACACTTTCAGTTTAAAAGATAGATAGATAGATAGATAGATAGATAGATAGATAGATAGATAGATAGATAGATAGATAGATAGATAGATAGATAGATAGATACTAATTACATATAGATACTAACTACATAGATAGATAGATAGATAGATAGATAGATAGATAGATAGATAGATAGATAGATAGATAGATAGATAGACAGACAGACAGACAGACAGACAGACAGACAGACAGACAGACAGACAGACAGACAGACAGACAGACAGACTGATACATAGATAGATAGATAGATAGATAGATAGAGAGAGAGAGAGAGAGAGAGAGAGAGAGAGAGAGAGAGAGAGAGAGAGAGAGAGAGAGAGAGAGAGAGAGAGAGAGAGAGAGAGAGAGAGAGAGAGAGAGAGAGAGAGAGATAGATAGATAGATAGATAGATAGATAGATAGATAGATAGATAGATAGATAGATAGATAGATAGATAGATAGATAGATAGATAGATAGATAGAGAGAGAGAGAGAGAGAGATAGATAGATAGATAAGATGGATGTAATGGAATATAGTGTGCAGTCTCTATGGGTGCATTTTGTCCACATATGTAAATTGCAGACTCCGTCATAGTGTGAAAAAAGATCATGGAAACATGATAAGAGTTAAACATATCATTTTATGTCCTCCGTACTCCGGCAGGTTTGATCTCGGTACTCTGATTGGGTAGTGCTGAAGTGGTGCACAAGGGCAGAGAGACAGCAGCTTGCGTTCGGTGATGATGAGCACCCGCATGCACATCATCTTTGTCTATGGCTGTCATCTCCTGTCGCTCTGCTGTTACGCCGGCTGAAGGAGCAAATGTTGGGTTACCAGACAGACTCACTGTGAGACAGACCGACAGACAGACAGACAGACAGACAGACAGACAGACAGACAGACAGACAGACAGACAGACAGACAGACAGACAGACAGACAGACAGAGCTGCAGTGGAAAATGAGAGAGGGAATGGAGAGCATAGATGAAAGGTATAAGACACAAATTAAGGTAAGGTTGGAGATAGATGGAGGTTAGCAGGTGCATTTCTAAAGGGGGGCACAGAGGGGAGAAAGAGAAAGAGCAGGGGCTGAAAAAAAGCAGAAGGATAAGAGCGCTGTTCGAATTATGTAAAATAGCTGCGTGGGAGGGAGGAGTTTCTGCATGTGTGTGTGTGTGTGTGTGTGTGTGTGTGTGTGTATTTGTGCGTATGCTTCAGTATTACTGTGTGTTTGTAACAGAATAGGCTGGGAATGAGCTAGAAAGCAGAGAGAGGGAGAGAGAGAGAGCGAGAGAGCTTGAAAAAGACAGACTGTCTGAGAGGTTGAGTAAAATAAGCCACAGAGCAAGAGAATGGAGGGCATATTACAGAGAGATTTTTGTAACTTCAGATGGGGTTATCGCAGATCTTTCTCATAAGGGCCAAATGGTAAAAGAAAAAGACAGGAAAAGAAACGAGTATGGGGAAGAACAAGGTAAAGATGGAGAGATGGAAACAAGACTTGAATATAACTCTTTTTTGGGGGGCTACTCGAGCTGTTACACTTTCCGGTTGTAAACAGCTGCATCAGAAGTTTTGTGACTTCCCTGTTAAATCAACCGACCGTATGCCGCCGTCCTCATTAAACCAAAGCTGCAGTCTAATTACTGTACAGGACTTAGTCTCAGCGGGACAGACGCAGGCACACTGAACGCAAACAAACACACATGGACAAACCACACATGCATTATGGGAGGGCAGCACAACATTTGAGATGGGCAGTATGTTATATGAGTTGTGTACAGCACACACACACACACACACACACACACACACACACACACACACACACACACACACACACACACACACACCAGGTCACCCTATAACTTGTGGGGATCCCTCATTGACTACATTCATTCCCTAGCCCTCAATCCTACCCTTAACCATCATAACTGCATGGCTAACCTTAACCCTTACCCTAACCTTAACCCTTACCCTAACCTCAAACCTTACCATAACCTTAACCTTAACCCTTACCCTAACCTTAAACCTTACCGTAACCTTAACCATCATAACTGCATGCCTAACCTTAACCCTTAGCCTAACCTTAACTTTAACCCTTACTCTAACCTTAACCATCATAACTACATGCCTAACCTTAACCCTTACCCCAACCCTCACCCTAACGCTGACCCTAACCCTAACCCTAACCATCATAACTGCATGCCTAACCTTAACCCTTACCCTTACCCTAACCTTAACTTTAACCATTACCCTAACCTTAACCATCATAACTACATGCCTAACCTTAACCCTTACCCTAACCTTAACTTTAACCCTTGCCCTAACCTTAACCATCATAACTACATGCCTAACCTTAACCCTTAGCCTAACCTTAACCTTAACCCTTACCCTAACCTTAACCATCATAACTACATGCCTAACCTTAACCCTTACCCTAACCTTAACCCTAACCTTAACCATCACAACTGCATGCCTAACCTTAAACCTTAAACCTTACCCTAACCCTAACCTTAAACCTTACCCTAACCCTAACCTTAACCATCATAACTGCATGCCTAACCTTAACCCTTACCCTTATCCTAAACTTAACGTTAACCATTACCCTAACCTTAACCATCATAACTACATGCCTAACCTTAACCCTTACCCTAACCTTAACCATCATAACTACATGCCTAACCTTAACCCTTAACCTTAACCCTTACCCTAACCTAAACCATCATAACTACGTGCCTAGCCTTAACCCTTACCCTAACCTTAACCCTGACCTTAACCATCATAACTGCATGCCTAACCTTAAACCTAACCCTAACCCCAACCCTAACCCTAACCCATCATAACTACATGCCTAACCTTAACCCTTACCCTAACCTTAACCTTAACCCTTACCCTAACCTTAACCATCATAACTACATGCCTAACCTTAACCCTTACCCTAACCTTAATTACCCTAACCTTAACCATCATAACTACATGCCTAACCTTAACCCTTACCCTAACCTTAACCATCATAACTACATGCCTAACCTTAACCCTTAACCTTAACCCTTACCCTAACCTAAACCATCATAACTATGTGCCTAGCCTTAACCCTTACCCTAACCTTAACCCTGACCTTAACCATCATAACTGCATGCCTAACCTTAAACCTTACCCTAACCCGAACCTTAAACCTTACCCTAACCCTAACCTTAACCATCATAACTACATGCCTAACCTTAAACCTTACCCTAACCTTAAACCTTACCCTAACCCTAACCTTAACCATCATAACTGCATGCCTAACTTTAAACCTTACCCTAACCTTAATTACCCTAACCTTAACCATCATAACTACATGCCTAACCTTAACCCTTACCCTAACCTTAACCGTCATAACTGCATGCCTAACCCATACCCTAACCTTAACCCTTACCCTAACCTTAACCCTTACCCTTACCCCAATGCTAACCTTAACTTCATCCTAATTCTAACCTTAACCCTAACCTTCACCTTAACCCTTACCCTAACCTTAACCTTGACTTCATCCTAATTCTAACCTTAACCCTAACCTAAAATAGACCATTTCCTCATGGGGACTCATAAAATGTCCCCACAAGGTAAGTGGTTTCAGGTTTTTCAGGAAAACCTGGTACACTGACACACACACACACACACACACACACACACACACACACACACACACACACACACACACTATAATGAACTGTAATAATGATTAATAAATGAGTAACAGGGTATAAAGATCTTACAACACACGTTAACGTTGATGGAGGTCTCTAACAATCTCTTAACAACCAGTAATACATCTTGGGAAGTTGTATCGAGTGTCTTCTTCTGTTTTTTATCTTAACTTAAGCCCTCCTTATAGCACTTTCCAGACTAGACTGTCTAGACCAAAAGATTGGTCCTAGTCTTGAACCATTTTGGACTTTATGGCTTTTGCACACCAAGTTTGAATTTTTCATTCAAAAATGCCACACGTTGAAAAATAAATACGACCTCATGTTTTGTCCCATCAATTTTCCACACCAACTCCAAAAAAGTTATCTGGCATAAATGTTTTCAGAACAGTTTCGATTTTCTGCCTTTTTTTTTGTTTTGTTATTGAATCACCTCATCAATAAGCTCCCAGAGGTTTTTCAGTTGCCGGACCACGATGAAGGGTTGGGGGGGGGAAATGCATGTGAAAAATTCAGACTTGGCAAAAAGCCTTTAACCTTCATATTTATTCTAATTTAATGTTGTTTTCACATGTACTTGTTTTTCTTATAATGTTATTAGTAACAATTATTCAAAATGATAAGATGATCATTCATATTTTTAAGCCATCTTAGGTGTGTTGTAAAAGCTCATACTTGCCCATCTAATCATTTTTTAATCACTGTTTACAGCTGCTCAGTATAAAGTTTGACCAAAATAAATGACCAAAACTTGTTCATGACAGTATGTTTGAGATAGACAGACAGGCAGGCAGACAGACAGGCAGGCAGAAAGATGGACAGACAGACAGGCAGGCAGAAAGATGGACAGTCAGGCAGGCAGACATAGACAGGCAGGCAGAAAGATCGCTAGACAGACAGGCAGGCAGGCAGGCAGAAAGATAGACAAGCAGACAGTCAGACAGACAGGCAGGCAGACAGACAGACAGTCAGAGAGGCAGGCAGGTAGAAAGATAGACAGACAGTCATACAGATAGACAGGCAGGCAGAAAGCCAGACAGACAAACCGACAGACAGCCAGTCCAATAGGCAGGTAGGCAGCCAGATAAAGGCAAGCAGGCAGACAGACAGACCTACAGGCAGGCAGAAAAGCAGGTAGGCATACAGATTGAGATCTGACAGATGAGGCGAACAGACAACAGTATGGACGGGATTTGTTCCTTGGCAAAAATGGACTTGCTTGTATTTCTTTTTTTTGGGGGGGGGTAATATATTACTGTGTTCTATTTTCTACCTTTCTATGTATTTTACGATATAGTAACTTTATGGTAATCACTTACGCGATTTATGATACATATTTGACTGAACTTATGATGTATTGGATTTAATCTGTGCCTGTATTAGACTGATTTTGAAGTTTCTAGTTTTTGCCCTTTTCATGGAGGCATGCTCTGTTCCCCATGTGGGTGTGTCAGTGTTGTCCAGCTCTGCTCTGATTGGTCAGCTTGACTCTCAATCATATAGATCACAATCACCTGAGTGATGAATGTGTTTGTGTCTATATATTGCTTGTTCTACTTTATGGTGGTGATTTGACAATGCCTGACGAAGATCTCTGTTAGATCACAACGTTGCTCAATTAAAACTTCCGGGAGCCGTTAGTACATGTATTTCTATTGTCTGATTTTTGCCTGTAGTTTGATTTTTAATCTAGCATCTGTAATAGTTTTTTGGATGTGCATACCCTACACTACTACAACTACTACTTTCGGCTGCTCCCGTTAGGGGTCACCACAGTGGATCATCCGTTTCCATTTCTTCCTGTCCTCTGTATCTGCCTCGGTCAGCCCAGCCACCTGCATGTCCTCCCTCACCACATCCATAAACCTCCTCTTTGGTCTTCCTCTTTTCCTCTTCCCTGGCAGCTCCATATTCAGCATCCTTCTCCCAATATACCCAGCATCTCTCCTCTACACATGTCCAAGTCATCGCCATCTTGCCTCTCTTGCTTGTCTCCAAACTGTCCAACTTGAGCTGTCCCTCTAATACAGGGGTCAGGAACCTTTTTGACTGGGAGAGCCATAAAAGCCAAATATTTCTAAATATATTTCATTGAGAGCCATATAGTATTTTTAACGTATAATAAATTAAATATGTGTTACTTTTAATGCGACTTCTGGTGCTGCATGGTTTTGCTGATGGCCTTGTAGTCTGGTTCATACGTGGTGAGGTTGAGCTTCATGCAGGCGTTGAGGCTTCCATCAGTTAAACGTGAGCGTAGGTTGGTCTTAATGTTCCTCATATGCGAGAATGACTGCTCACATGCATATGTAGAGCCAAACATGGTCAATACGGCAATACTCACACGCTGCATTGTGTGGTATGTCACAGGAAGCTCGTTCCAAGTTTTAAGAATCAGCTGGTCTTCAGGTTGAAGATTTTTCATTTCTGTCCACTTGTGTTCCCTCGCCAGCTCTGCTCGCTGTTGCGCAAGACTTTCCAACTCTCCATTAAGTGACTTGAACTTACTCATCCACATGTCTGATGCCTTCAGGTCAGCAACTTCCAGCTCAAAGTCTCCGATAGAGACCCCGGGGATGCATGTCAGGTCGATTTTGTCTACTGCACACTCATGTGGATGAGTGATGAACTTGAAAAGACCAGTGCGCGCACGAAATTCTCCAAAACGTGCTTTGAATGACTGCAGGAGATTGGACGTAAAGCCAGCTAGCTGCTGGAGATCCAGATGTTGAGTGGAGTCACTTGCTAAGCATGCATCTCTAAATTGTTGCAGTCTTTCAAAGTGCAGAAGACGACCTGTTTCAATGTCCCTGAGAAAGACTTCCAGCTTGCTTTCAAATGCAAACACTGCTTGTTGAAGGGATGAGATTGTATTTCCAATACCTTGCATTTTCACATTGAGCTGGTTCAGATGGCCAGTTATGTCCACGAGATAGTGAAACTGCAGGAGCCAGTCAGTGTTGTCTAGCTCCTGACGCCTTTCATTTCAAGAAAAGTCCGGATTTCACTCAGGCAAGCCGCAAAACGGCTGAGCACCTTCCCCCTTGACAACCAACGCACGTTGCTGTGTAAAAGCAGACCGGGATAATGATTCCCAACTTCTTCTAACAGAGCTTTAAACTGGCGATCATTTAAAACTCGGGCAACAATAAAGTTGACCACTCGAATGACCAGCGACATCACCTCACCAAGCTCCTGGCCACACGTCTGAGCGCAAAGCGCCTCCTGGTGCAGGATGCAATGAAAACTTAGGATGGCTCTCTTTTCATGTTCACGGAGAAGCGCTACAAATCCTTTGTTCTTCCCCAACATACAGGGTGCACCATCAGTACAGACAGAAATAAGTTTATCCATCGGTAGTTTTTTTTCTTTAGCAAACTCCATGAAAGACATGAATAAATCCTCTCCTCTTGTTGTCCCTTTCATTGGCAAAACAGCCAAGCTTTCCTCACGCAGTGTGTCACCTGCAGCATACCTGGCAATGATACTGCACTGAGATAGATGGCTAACGTCTGTTGACTCATCTAACGCGAGAGAAAAGTATGTCCCGGCGTTTATGTCCTTAATTTGTGTTTCCTCGACTTGATTTGCCATCATGATGCTACGATCGTGCACAGTTCTTGCTGACAGGGGCATGTCTTTTATTCGTTTGATTATCTTGTCTTTATTTGGGAAGTCATCAAACAGTTCATTGGCCACATCAAGTATGAATGTTTTGGCATACTCGCCATCTGTGAATGACTTTCCATTCCTTACTATTGCCAAAGCCCCCGCAAAGCTAGCGGAATTCCCGTCCCCTTGCTTGGTCCACACACGTAGTTGCTGCTGACTCGTTTGCACTCTCCGCTGTAGCTCCTTGCATGCCCTTTTCCTGCTGTCCCCCGCTGGATATTTCGATGCAAATGAAGCATGGTGCGTATCGAAGTGCCGCTTTATATTTGACCGTTTCATCGATGCAATTTTATCATTGCATATTAGACATACCGCAGATCCTGCTCTCTCCACAAATGCAAATTCCTCTGTCCACGCAGCCTGGAATGCACGGTAATCATCGTCTTTTTTTCTTTTCGCCATCTTTTCCGTTACAAGGGTTGAAGCGGATAAACTAGTTGGCTATCTGATAAAATTGATTTCTTCACCTTTACAATGACCCGGACATGCTCGCGAGCCATTGGTTCCCGACCCGACCCACGGGTGACCCGTGACCCGTGAAATTTATCTTCAAAACTAATTTCTGTTTACTTTAAAATGACACAGTATTATTAAGAAATATCACAAGTATTTTAAAATCAGTTCCAAACTGATTTTTTTGAAAAAAAAAATTTTTTCAACTCAAAATTGTCTGGGAGCCATATGCCGTCACCGGAAGAGCCATATATGGCTCGCGAGCCATAGGTTCCCGACCGCTGCTCTAATATAATCATTCCTAATCCTGTCCTTCTTCATCGCTTCCAGTGAAAATCTTAGAATCTTCAACTCTGCCACCTCCAGCTCCACCTCCTGTCTTTTCGTCAGTGCCACTGTCTCCAAACCATACAGCATAGCTGGTCTCACAACCATCTTGTAAACCTTCCCTTTAACTCTTGCTGGTAACTTTCTGTCGCAAATCACTTCTGACACTCTTCTCCACCCACTCCACCCTTCCTGCACTCTCTTCTTCACCTCTCTTCTGCACTCCCCATTACTTTGGACAGTTGACCCCAGGTATTTAAACTTACATGCATTCCTCACCTCTACTTCTTGCATCCTCACCATTCAACTCTGCTCCCTCTCGTTCACGCATATGTATTCCATTTTGCTCCTACTGATTTCATTCCTCTTCTCTCCAGTGCATACCTCCACCTCTCCAGGCTCTCCTCATCCTGCACCCTACTCTTGCTACGGATCAGAATGTCATCCACAAACATCATAGTCCACGGAGACTCCTGCCTGATCTCGTCCGTCAACCTGTCCATCACCATTGCAAACAAGAAAGGGCTCAGAGCCGATCCTTGATGTAATCCCACCTCCATCTTGAACCCGTTATTCCAACCTGCACGCCTCACCATTTGCCACACTTCCCTCATACATATCCTGCACCACTCCTACATACTTCTCTGCAACTCCCAACTTCCTCATACAATACCACACCTCTTTTCTCGGCACCCTGTCATATGCTTTCTCTAAATCTACAAAGACACAATTTAACTCCTTCTGGCCTTCTCTATTACTTCTCAATCAACATTCTCAAAGCAAACATCGCATCTGTGGTGTTCTTTCATGGCATGAAACCATACTGCTGCTCACTAATCATCACCTCTCCTCTTAACCTAGCTTCTATTGCTCTTTCCCATATCTTCATGCTGTGGCTGATCGACTTTATACCTCTGTAGTTGCTACAGTTCTGCACATCGCCCTTGCTCTTGAAAATCGGTACCAGTATGCTTCTTCTCCACTCCTCAGTCATCCTCTCACTTTCCAAGATTGTGTTAAACAGTCTAGTTAAAAACCCCACTGCCATCTCTCATAATCATCTCCATGCCTCTTAAGGTATGTCATCAGGACCAACTGCCTTTCCACTCTTCATCCTCTTCATAGCTTCCCTCACTTCCTCCTTGCTAATCCACTGAAGTTCCTGATTCACTATCCACACATCATCCAACCTTCTATCTCTCTCTCATTTTCTTCATTCATCAGCCCCTCAAAGTACTCCTTCCATCTTCTCAGCACATTCTCCTCGCTTGTCAGCACATTTTCATCTCTATCCTTGATCACCCTAACTTGCTGCACATCCTTCTCAGCTTGGTCCCTCTGTTTAGCCAATCGGTACCAGTCCTTTTCTCCTTCCTTAGTGTCCAACCTCTCATACAACTCACCATACGCCTTTTCCTTTGCCTTTGCCACCTCTCTCTTAGCTTTACGCTGCATCTCCTTGTACTCCTGTCTACTTTCTTCATCTCTCAGATTATCCCACTTCTTCTTTGCCAACCTCTTCCTCTGTATACTTTGCTGTAATTCTTCATTCTACCACCAAGTCTCCTTGTCTTCCTCCCTCTGTCCTGATGATACACTAAGTACCTTCCTAGCTGTCTCCCTCACTATTTTTGCAGTGGTTGCCCAGCCATTCGGCAACTCTTCAGTACCACTCAGTGCCTGTCTTAACTCCTCCCTGAACTCCACACAACAGTCTTGCTTCTTCAACTTCCACCATTTGATCTTTAGCTCTGCCTTCACTCTCTTCCTCTTCTTGATCTCCAAAGTCATCCTACAGACCACCATCTGATGCTGCCTAGCTACATTTTCCCCTGTTACCACCTTGCAGTCTCCAATCCCTTTCAGATCGCGCCTTCTAAGATATAGATATATAAGATATATAAGATATAGTCCATCTGTGTGCACTTTTCTCCACTCTTGTATGTCACCCTGTGTTCCTCCTCCTCCTCTTGAATTATGTATTCACCACAGCCATTTCCATTCTTTTCGCAAAATCCACCACCATCTGCCCTTTGACATTTCTCTCTTGACACCATACCTACCCCATCACCTCCTCATTACCTCTGTTCCCCTCAGCAACATGCCCATTGAAGTCCGCTCCAATCACCACTCTCTCCTCCTTGGGTACCCTCTCCACCACTTCATCCAACTCACTCCAGAATTCTTCTTTCTCTTCCATCTCACACCCAACTTGCGGGGCATATGCACTGATAACATTCAGCAATACACCTTCGATTTCCAGCCTCATACTCATCACTCTGTCTGACACTCTCTTCACCTCCAGCACACTCTTGACAAACTCTTCCTTCAGAATTACCCCTACCCCATTTCTCCTCCCATTCGCACCATGGTAGAAGAGTTTGAACCCACCTCCAATGCTCCTGGCCTTACTCCCCTTCCACCTGGTCTCTTGCACACACAGTATACCTACTTTTCTTCTTTCCATCATATCAGCCAGCTCTCTTCCTTTACCAGTCATAGTGTCAACATTCAAAGTTCTGACTCTCACCGCCACACTCCTACCCTTCATCCTGTCTCACTGCGTCTGGGCATGCTTTCCCCCTCTCCTTCTCCTTCGTCCAGCAGTAGCATAGTTTCCACTGGCACCCTGCTGGCCAACAGTACCGGTGGCGGTCGTTGGTAACCCAGCCTCGACCGATCTGGTATGGAAATCTTATTTATGATCCGCATATTTGATTTGGCAAAAGGTTTTCACCGGATGCCCTTCCTGACGCAACCCTGCCCATTTATCCGGGCTTGAGACCGGCACTAAGAATGCACTGGCTTGTGCATCCTCAGTGGCTGGGTTCCCTACACGTACCCTACATGCTGTTTGTATTTGGACCTGAGCAGACATATGGTGACTAGTTAGAGCCTGCCTGTCTATTCTGTCAGATTTCCACTTGCTGACTGTTTGTTTACTTGTTATCCATCAAGGATTTGACTGTTTATTCTCTTCCTGGCCAACACTGTATATTAAGAACTGACTTGCAGGTGGAAGTCAATAAGTGCTTTGTTTGTTTAATACCTGCTTGCTCCTCCGCACCTCCAACACACAACTTTTACACACACACACACACACACAAACAGGTGCACACACACACGCACACAGAGAAATACAGACACCTATACACATATAGACACACACAGAACGATATACTGAGACAAACATAGAGGTGGACACTCACAGACACACAAACTCACACACTATACTGTGATGTCTATCCAGAAGATCTCTCCCTTTGGAATTCTCGCACCTATTTTACCACTCTATTCCCCCTAACACACACACACACACACACACACACACACACCTGTTCTGCACTAGTCTCTTATGCCTTAGTTCCAGAGGATGGAAGAAGATACTGTGTGTGTTGTCTCTGTTTCTGTGTATGTGTGGGTGACAGATGGAGATTTGGGTGTAACCTCCCATAGACTTAGGCCTTGTTCAGACTGCCAGCCTAGAACCACTTTTTATTTATTTATTTATTTATTTTGTGGCATATTTAGATTGCATCCAGATTGATTTTATGATTTTAGAAAGTCTGGATTGCAAAAAAAACCAACAAAACAAAACATGTAATACGATTTTTGCAAATCTGATCAAACCACATTTGGAGGTGGTTTGAAATGCGATTCCAGATTTCGACAGATGCATGTCAGTCCGGATGCCCTGGCCACCCAAATTGGATCTCAAACTATATTTTCCATCACACACAATGACGACGTCAAATCCAGAGTGCCCACTGTGGCTGCAGCGCAGAACACCACAGTGTATGCAGCCTCCTCCATCACTGAGTGTGTGGTGCGACGGAGGAGTTCTGCACTGCGACTTGACAGCATGATTCTTTGGAGGGCGAGATGATGGAGCTCCATTTCTCATACTTCCGCGTTAGTAAACCGCCTCACCAGTGTATGTAGTCGCTCACGCCTACGTCGTTACCACAGCAACCTGTGCAGATAGGTTGGTGATGTCTGGACACACAAATCTGATCTGATCATTTGCAAATAACAGTGTGGACAGTCTGTCTTAAAGATCTGATCTGATAAACAAATCTGATCTGCCTGAACAAAGCCTTAGTTGTGCTTTCCTGACCTTTGACCTCCCTCCAGCTCCCCCTGGATGATCACTCAGTCAAAGCTCTCTTGTGGATTTCTTTAATACTCTCTCTCTGTCTCTCTCTCTCGCTCTCTCTCTGTCTGTCTGTCTGTCTCTCTTTGGCTTTTGAATTGTCCCCTTCTGTACCGCTGTCACATACACACATGTACCTCTATCAAATACATGTTTGTCTTGTCAGACTTGTCTGTCTCTCTCTCTCTTTACCTTTTGCTGCTTTCCTTTTTTTTTACCTCTATCACATACATGTACCTCTATCCCATAAATGTATCTCTTTCTTACCTGTCTATCTCTCTCTCTGTGACAGACCACCGCGCCCGGCGGAAGAGCATCGCCACCGGGAAGCAGCCAAGCATGGAGGTCCCCCCCAACGCCCCCCCTCAACCCTTCCGACAATCCGTGAGTAACCCCCCATGTTCCCGGCCTCGCTCGCTGCCTCCCTCCCTCTCCCTTCCTCTCTCGCTCCCCCCGCCAGCCTTACAGCACACCTGCGGCCGCCGTGCCAGCGGCACGCCGCCCCTCCCCTTCCCCCTCAGCCTTGCCCTGCCCCCCATACCCGGCCCCACCCTCCTGCCCCGTCATCAGTGGCGGTGGGGCTCCAGGAAGGAGCCTGGAACGCCCCCGCTGCCTCGCTCACTTCCCCTCTCCCCCTCCCTGCCTTTCACCCTGCCTCACTTGCCTGCCACTGCCCGCCCCTCCTCTTTCTCCTCCTCCCCACCTCTCTCTCTCTGGGGCGGAGACTGGGGGGCTGCCGGCTCGAGTTCAGCGGTGGGACTGCCTATCTCCCCACTGCCCCCCATCGAGGTACGCAGGATTCTAGCATGTGTCTGGAATGTATGGAAGTATGGAAGATTATTTTCTTTTTTTTTTATAAATTTATTTCTGATTTTTCCCTTTTTTCTCCCAATTTAGTGGCCAATCGATCCCTATTTTAATTCAAACACCCACCCTCGCACTGTATGCGTTCGCCAACTGCATCTCTCCGGCCGGCAGTCTCGAAGGAGACCGCCTCGCCACTTTCGTGACAAGGCGACTCCAAGCCGAACCACTGTTTTTCCGACACACACAGAGACGCATTCACGTGACGAACACAAGCCGACTCCGCCCCCCTCCCGAAGACAGCGTTGCCAATGATCGCTGCTTCGTCGAGTCCGGCCATAGTCGGATCTGACGAGACCGGGGCGCGAACCCCAGTCCCCAGTGGGGAACTGCATCGACACAGAGCCGATGCTTAGACCACTACACCACCGCGGACCGACGGAAGATTATTTTCTATATTTCCTGGTCTTAAAGATTTATGGAAATTACCAGGAAATGGTGATTTAGTGTATGGCGAAAGAAATGTTTCCAAGAATTGTCTTTAAATCATTTTATTTTGTTTTTAAAAGCTTTATCAGTATTTTTGCAGTAAATGTGATGATTGGTCAGCATACGTAGCCATAGACAGTGGATTTAACTTTCCTCTGAGAGTCAGTGGTGAAGAAGACTGCAGCAGCACTGACCTAACAGCTGACGGATTGTGATCCCGGACAGCTAGCCTGTCCACGTTCATGGGAAATGCAACTTACTGTTTTTGGGCGATTAAAATTGAAACAGATTGTTCCTGTTTATTTGCTCATAAGAAGGGCTGTAAAGGTTTCTTAATATTTGGTTAGAAAAAATAGAAATTAGCCTTAATGAAGTGCTCTTAATAATTGTGATTGGATCATTTGTCTTGTAGTGTAATGAGTGTAATTGCCCAGCACTTCAGCAGTCTTACTAGATGTCAAAAGGCACTTTGCAAACAAAGTTGAAGATAAAATAACGTCGCCCCATGACTTAATTAAACCTACAAGCGGCACAACTGACATTACAGCCCCCCAACTGTCAGTCCAAGTCCGGGAGACACAGTCTGGAAAAAGTCTTTAATGAAAATGTGCAAGACTCCTGGGTATATGAGACTGTAGTCACTGAAGAGGAGACTTTGGAGATGACCTCCACCTCCCGCGTTGTGATTTAGGCGTTTTCTTGCTTTTGGCATTGTGTACTTTGCAAGATTTGAAGTGTCAGACAGGCTGGCTCATCAAGTCAAAATTAGTCATGAAGAATATTAGCATAGGACCAGCAGATGGAGCCAAGTCCTTAGTCATCCCCCCACGACCGGCTTCAAAGCCGTCCGATTCATTCCAAATGGCAAGGTGTCTTCTGCCTCCAGTCATTCACCCACTGAACAATACTGTTACGCAAACGCTCACACACGAGTCTCTCTTTTTCCTGAAACAAAGTGGTTAGTGAGAGTGTTAAAATACACCAAGACACGTTGCATGTTTCTTATTTAAGCTCCAGAGTTGCACTTGCAACCAACTTTTCAATGTGCTTCATCACAGAGAGTAAGAGCTCTGTCGTGCACCGTGAACATGTTTCACCGCTACGAATGAGAAAATAATTTAAACAATTGATTTGCATTGAAACGCGTAAAGTTCCCTCTTTATTCATTTAAATTTTCTCACTCGCTTTCTGAAATGTAACTTTTCAAGTAAATTTATAATTTTGACAAGTTTTTTCTTTTGCTTTTACGTTTCTCGCTCCTAATATGACCTCACTCTCATTTTCTCTCAGTATGACATGTTCCATTTACAATATATAACACAACTTGTATTGAAACTCATTTATAACAAACTGCACCACTGTACTGTACATGTACTAGTGTCCACCCCTTATTTCATGCTGTTGGATTTTGTATGGCACTCTACTGCTAACTACTGGTCATCTTTTGGCACTGCAGGCTCATGTCGCTTGAATTTTTTGGTCTGTAAAATTTCTTGTAAAAATAAATGCATCAAATTGGTTTCTCCCCATCATGCATCACGTGTTTTGTTCATGTTATTGCTTCATTTTTTCACTATCTGTGCGGAAACAATCCCCCCTCATCCCTCTATCATCCCTCCATCTCTCCCCTTTGGCATATGTCAATCTTTTTGGGTTAATTGTCCTTGGCACCTCCTCGCTCTCTTTCTCCATCTGTTTCCCCTTTGTGGTTCATCATCTCCGCCTGCTGCAGAGTTTCCTTAGTAGAAGATTGAAGGGCTCTATCAAGAGGGCTAAGAGTCAGCCCAAACTGGACCGAACCAGCAGCTTCAGACACATGATCCTCCCCCGCTTCCGCAGTGCCGACCAAGACAGGTCAGTGTGTGTGTGTGTGTGTGTGTGTGCAATCCCTCCTCTGTTGCTCTCCCCGAGTTTTCTTCCTATTTTTTCTCTCTGTTAAAGGGGATTTTTTTTTTTTAGGGAGTTGTGCCTTATCCGATGCGAGGGGTCTAAGGACAGGATGTTGTGTTGCTGTAAAGCCCACTGAGGCAAATTTGTAATTTGTGATATTGGGCTATACAAATACAATTGACTTGACTCTTTTTGCAGGTGTTGAAGTCTGGAATAATGTACTATTGATTGCTGCATGTAGTTGTATCTATCTATCTATCTATCCATCTATCTATCTATCTATCTATCTATCTATCTATCTATCTATCTATCTATCTATCTATCTATCTATCTATCTATCTATCTATCTATCCATCTATCCATCTATCTATCTATCTATCTGTTATGGTTGTTATTTATTTATTTATTAATTTGGATTTTTCCCTTTTTCTCCCCAATTGCAATTGGCCAATTACCCCACTCTTCCGAGCCGTCCCGGTCGCTACTCCACCCCCTCTGCCAATCCGGGGAGGGCTGCAGACTACCACATGTCTCCTCTGATACATGTGGAGTTGCCAGCCGCCGCTCCTCACTTGACAGTGAGGCATTTCACCAGGGGGACGTGGCACGTGGGAGGATCACGCTATTCCCCCCAGTTCCCCCTCCCCCCTGAACAGGCGCCCCAACCGACCAGAGAAGGCACTAGTGCAGTGACCAGGACACATGCCCACATCCGGCTTCCCACCCGCAGACACGGCCAACTGTGTCTGTAGGGACGCCCGACAAAGCCGGAGGTAACACGGGGATTCGAACAGGCGATCACCATGCTGGCAGGCAATGGAATAGACCGCCATGCCACCTGGACGCCCCCTATTATACTATTGTTCTAAACAGAGGATTACATGGGCCGTGATAAACAGCCCATGTCTCTCCATGGCAACCACTTGACAGCCATATGGCGGCTGTACACACCATAATGAGCCAGTGTGGGAGATTTTCTTAATCATACCTTCTCTCCTCTGCGTCATTTACTTAATAGGGGCAATCTTGGCCACAGCTGACCTGAAGCCATGTTGCTGTTTGTAGTGTGAGAGAGTTGTCTTCCTGACTCACAGAAGCGGTTGGGCAGAAGTTGAGCAGGATGGACTCCGTGATGTAATTGTTGGACTTGAAGGTTTTATTGCATGTTGGCTTGGGATGTTCTTTGCAAATATAATGACATGCGCTCCAGGCGTACCCACCTAATATTGCCTGTATTGTTATATATATGCTAATCTTATTGTATTATTTTTATTTTTAGCTCTGTCTGGCATGGTATGTATGTTATATCAGCTTGCACGGTCCAACCTCGTGCAATTTTTGTAAGCTGTGTGTGTTTTTGTGTAAGCTGTGTGTGTTTTTGTGTAAGCTGTGTGTGTTTTTGTGTAAGCTGTGTGTGTTTTTGTGTATGCTGTGTATTTTTGTGCAATGTTATTTGTTCCACGGCATCAGTAACACCAGGAAAAAATCCCAACACGTACCCGAGCTTCTCATGATGGCATTGTTTACTGGCAAGTAAAGTGTTTCTTACTTCTGGAGGAGGAGGTATATTCATAATTGAAAGAAATTATAAAAACATAAACTTTTCAGTTTCTAATTAACACATTCTAGGTTGTGTGCCAAGTTACACTAAAATGGACACACAACTAACTATATGCAGTCAATTGTTTGTGCGACAGTGTTTGTTGTCATCTTGGGAAACATAAAAGATGATGAATATTGAAACAAGTTGCCGTTCGAGGGTTCAGGGGTGCAGTAAACTGGCAGTGTTTTATCGTCCCTGCCATATTTGTGCATTCTGAAAAATCAGACAACTGCAGCTGTTTCCATTCTCCCGCTGACAACGCCAGTCAAGTTGACCTCGGACTTCAAATGGGAGCAAGGTCACGGTGATCATCTAAACACGGGACAACAGTGCACTCAGGAGAGGCCAAAACCTTCCTCCGCCCAGGTGTCTTCCAAGTTGCACCTCTACATGATTTATTCATTTGGAGAGGCTGTGGATGTGTGTTGTCCCTGGCTGGTCCGAGCAGACAAGGTCACGGAGCCGCCGCTCGGCTCCAAGTTGCTTGCTCAGGTGTTACCAGCTGACAGTGTTTTCCTCACAGACGCTTGTGTGACTTTGGTTGTTTGTCAGGTGCTGGTTTGCAGTTTTTGAAACACACTTTGAGCTTCATCCCACGGGAGGGTTTATCTGTCCCCCCCCCCCCCCACACACACACACACACACAGTTTTCAGCACTTGGTCACTGAGTCAGTGAGTGAAGCAGTTGGGGTTAAAGTGCTTTGCTCAAAGGTACTTTGGCAGGTGCTGTTGAGCGAGTGGATTTGAACTCTTGTCAGCATTGTGTTTGTTGTACACTACATTATTTCTTTGTAGTCACTCCTTCAAACATCATGTCATGGATTTGACTTCATGTGGTGTTTTTATCCTTTTTTTCCAACATGATATTGATTTTGACATTTCATCTCTGTTATCAACCGTCCGCTCCTATGGAAGTGATTTGATTGATTGATTGATTGATTATATGATTGCTTTTATTTTGTTTGTTAATCATTTTGTTCACAAATAGGTGTACAAAATGGTGCTACACAAATAGGTTTTTGTATTGTTCTTCCTTCTCTTGATTATCATCATCATCATCCTCATCATAAGTCATTGTGGTAGCAGCACAAATTGCTATAGTTGTTTTGTGAAGTTGGGTTTTATTGTGTAGTGGTGGTCTGTTTTCACATCATGGTCCACTCATCAGTAAAAACATTAGAGGAACTCTGAACACGGTGTACTGTGTGTGGTATCACCTGCGCCGGGTTTGATTCTCAGATATGTTTGTGTGTGTGTGTGTGTGCATGTGTGCATGTTTGTTTGTGGGTGTGGATGAGTGTTCTCTCTCTTCACTTCTCTCTCTCGCTGTCCTTCACCTCCACTTTGATCTAATATAAACCTGCTTGCTCTTCTGTCTCCCTCTGACTTCCACTGATGTAGACACACACTTCCTCTCTCTCTCTCTCTCTCTCTCTCTCTCTCTCTCTCTCTCTCTCTCTCTCTCTCTCTCTCTCGCCACACACACACACACACACACACACACACACACAGGCATTTTCCCACCCTTTCTTCTACTCAAACTTATCTCTCCCCTCCCCCCGTCTCTAATATTTCTTTTCTAAACCGTGCTGTCACTCTCTTTTTCTCCGAAGGAGCCACAGTTTACATAACAACCTGATATCAACGCAGAGGTCTTCCTCACCGTGCCCCTCCAAACTCTCTCTCTCTCTCTCTCTCTCTCACTCCCTCTCTCTCACTCCCTCTCCCTCCTTTTCCATCTCTGGCACATTCTTACCCATCCTGACATGGCCTACCCATTCTCTTGCTTCTCCCCTTTATTTCTCTTAATCTGACTCATTCCTTTGGGTCTATTTTTGTCTCTCTCTCTTTCTCTCTCGTTCTCTCCATCTCTCTCTCTCCCCCACTCCACTACATCATGTAACCATTGCTCTGATGGTGAGCGTTATGACTGAACATACACAAATGCAGTGCAGGCACAGAAGGAAGGCAGGAGAGAGAGAAAGAGAGAGGCAGTCGGACACAGAGAGAGAGACATCTTAGTAGGACTCTACTTTTTCTATTTTTCTTTGGTTTCATTTCTTCCTGGTTTTCCCCTTCACACTTGTGGTTGCATGCGGTTCTCTCCCATCCTGTCTTGGCTTTGCTCTAATATGTCATCAGGTCTATCGCAAGTGGGTGTGTACTTCGCTCGAGTGTGTGTGTGTGTGTTTAAATGCAAGTTTTAATGTGTGTGTGGTGCGCTCCTGGAAGTCAAGGTGTATGCAGGAGTATGTAATCGATTGTGAGCGGGTGTGCCAGACCGGTTTTAAAGGCAGATCTGCTCACACGTTGCTTTGCATCCTTGGCGATGTGGCTGGAATGTATCTCGGCCGGACAAATACCTTCAATTGTTATATAGTCTGTGTGTTGTTATTTTTTACAAAATAATCAATACATGTAAAGAGAAAAAGCTGCTGAAATGTAAAACTATACATAGTTTTGTGGTACACACAAAGCTGCACAGAGCATCTCTGAATAGACATGTTAGTATTGCAGTACAGGAGCCCCAAAGAGCCAGTTAGAAAAAACAAAGTATCCAGTTTATGACTAAATTCTAGGTTTCTCTTTTTTCTTAATGAGTCTAAATGAGTTTTACTAAGTCAGATGAATTGCTAACCTGAATGAATTAGTTGCAGTGGTCACACATACACGATAGACTAAAAGGATGACTAAAAACAAAATGTATTTCTAATGAAGTAAAATGAAATTGCCATAAACCTATAATTTTAAACACATTACTCCCAAAGTTACATGATACAGTACTACTAATCTTGGTATTTTAGTGATCTCTGAATTTATCCTTGACAAACTTGTTTTTTTAAAGTATATATGATAACTTGCCACAATAGTGGCAACCAGGTCAGAAAGTTCAGCTGTAGGGCATCCGGGTAGTGGTTTATTCCGTTGCCTACCAACATGGGGATCGCCAGTTCTAATCCCTGTGTTACCTCTGGCTTGCTCGGGCGTTGCTACAGACACAATTGGCCGTGTCTGCGGGTGGGAAGCCGGATGTGGGTATGTGTCCTGGTTGCTGCACTAGCGCCTTCTTTGGTCCGTCGGGGGGAAACTGACTATCCTTGTAACAAATTGGCCACAATTTCGAACACTGACCATACACGGTCCAGCCATGTACTAGGTTTTGACCTAGTCTTGTAGAAATGAACAGAAGTCTGCCCTGGCATTACGTTGATAACATTTTTGGTACCTTTTACAGGGTTCAGAATATCTAACCAATTTCACTCTTCCAAATAGTTCCATCTCCCAAAGAGTCACCAGTGCCTCTGTGTACCTCCCTGTCTTTGTGTCTCTTACCATGAAAGGTTGATCAAATATACTGCCTTAGATATGTACTATTTTCTTTCTTGTTTGCAATGGTGTTGGACAGGTTGACGGACGAGACCAGGCAGGAGTCTCCGTGGACGATGTTTGTGGATGACATTGTGATCTGTAGTGAGAGTAGGGTGCAGGTTGAGGAGAGCCTGGAGAGGTGGAGGTATGCACTGGAGAGAAGAGGAATGAAAGTCAGTAGGAGCAAGATAGAATACCTATGTGTGAATGAGAGGGAAGACTGGAATGGTGAGGATGCAAGGAGTAGAGGTGACGAAGGTGGATGCGTTTAAATATTTGGGGTCAACTGTTCAAAGTAACAGGGAGTGCAGAAAAGAGGTGAAGAAGAGAGGGCAGGCAGGGTGGAGTGGGTTGAGAAGAGTGTCAGCAGTGAAGGGAAGGTTTGCAAGATGGTTGTGAGACCAGCTATGTTGTATGGTTTGGAGACAGTGGCACTGATGAAAAGAAGGAGGCGGAGCTGGAGGTGGGTTTCCTCTGGGGGCTCCGGTTTCCTCCCACAGTCCAAAGACATGTAGGTCAGGTGAATTGGCCGTACTAAATTGTCTCTAGGTATGAACGTGTGTGTGTGTTTGTGTGTGTGTGTGTGTGTGTGTGTGTGTGTCGGCCCTGTGATGGGCTGGCAGCTTGTCCAGGGTGTCTCCCTGCCTGCCGCCCAATGACTGCTGGAGTAGGCTCCAGCATCATCCCCGCGACCCTGAGAGCAGGATAAGCAGTTCAGATAATGGATGGATGGATGGATGAGGACATCGTTCAGGTCATTTGCTGAGATCATCCACTTTAATGCTATTAAGAAATAATTATGTTTTTTGTATTTGAACGGAGATGGTTAAATTCAAGTAAGGGTTGAAATAAGGTTAGAAATTATAATTTTATTGGGCATCCGGGTAGTGTAGCAGTCTATTCCGTTGCCCACCAACACAGAGATCGTAGGTTCGAATCGCTGTGTTACCTCCAGCTTGGTCAAGCGTCCCTACAGACACAATTGGCCGTTTCTGCAGGTGGGAAGCCAGATGTGGGTATGTGTCCTGGTCACTGCACTAACGCCTCCCTGGTCGCTGCACTAGCGCCGCTGCACTAACGCCGCTGCACTAACGCCTCCTCTGGTTGGTTGGGGCACCTGTTCGGGGGGGAGAGGAAGCATGATCCTCCAATGCGCTGTGTCCCTCTGGTATAACACCTCACTGTCAGGTGAAAAGCGGCTGGTGACTCCACATGTATCGGAGAACATATGTGGTAGTCTGCAGCCCTCCCTGGATCAGCAGAGGGGGTGGAGCAGCGACTGGGATGGGGAGAAAAAAAAAAGGGGGGGGATACAAAAAAAAGATCATTTTATGTATGTGTAACCAACCCACTGGTGCTGGAGCCTCTCTACGCACCCTGGGACTCTGAGTTGTGTTTCTTTTATGTGTAGTTGGGTATTGTGCAGAGAGAAGAAAGCACTGGACATGGGGGTTCTGAATTGTGGTTGAGACCTGGTGGCACTTTCTTGGCTCACGGCAGCTGCTGGTCCATAACCTTACGAGGTAGTCAAACAAACTCAGAGTTTAGAAAACATAATCCATTGCAAAAGTACATGGTGCAAAATAATAATCTGACACTGAAAACAACAAATCACTGCACGTTTAAATTAAACAAGACATTCATAACATATGATCTAGTGTAAAAATAAATTACATGACATAAGCTAGATAACAGACAACTGAAAAGCTAACTCGTCACCCTGCACCATTTCCACTGAGAGGGCACTACACTGGTAACACAGCAAGCTAGCAAACATTACGGCCAATGTTCACATAAAATCACAAGCACCCACTTCTCAAAAATCACACCAAAATATAGTTCAACATCTAAATTAACAAACCAGCCAAACAGATGGACTGGATGCGTGTTTTTAATTTAAATATTTTAGGGACACTGTGGGGTGCCATGCTTACCTTACGAGGTGGTCAAACAAACTAAGGAGAGAGGGCGTCGCATGCAGAACAGACAACAGACAAAGTGGAAGCACTGGAGAGCTAAAGGACTGCTGCGACTGGTAAAGCATGTTCGCTCTGCGATACCCCACCACGTTGAGAGCAACACTGAACAGCGGGGCAGCAGGGGAGATTGAACGCTGTGCTGATTTCCAGGCGTGTGTGTTTTAGCGCGCAGGCTACACACTGGAGGTGCGCAAGGAGCGGCTCTTACAAGTGCAAGTGGGTGACAATTTTGCTGTTGTTCTTCACCGACTGTTGGAATTAAAGCACTGGAGATCTTGGGTGGAGGGGCTGGAAATGGAGCTTGACTGTTATCAGCATTATTTGTTTGATGACTTCAACATGGAGGAGGATTTCTACAAGTCCACCGCACCCAGCGAGGACATTTGGAAAAAGTTTGAGTTGCATGCAACATCATAAAACCTCTTCTTTACAAACTGACCAGACCAAGTTAAAGCAATTCATGAGCAAACAATAGAAATAACGATAAAATCAACCTTCACATGCAGAATATGCCATGAGCAAAGTCGCAATACAATCGTATGCAAAATATGCCAAACCTTACGCCATAATATTGAGTATAGTAGGCCTAACGTTACATGAGCAAAGTGTGGTATTAACCAGCTATGACATGCCATCACAATATGTAAAATGAATATGCCAGCTTTGATTTGGAGTAAAATAAAATGCGACAGCTTACCTTATTAGACTACTTGAATATAAAGTCCATCCGTCGGTCCTTCTTTGTGACATGGGTATTGGCAGCATCATGCAGTTTGTCCTTGGATTTAAGTTCCATCAGAAGGCCTTTTTCTATGGACCTCAGTGCCAAAGCTCCCAGTCGATCCTGTCCCGTTGTGTTTCTGGTGTGTGTCTTGATGCACTTCAGGGCCGAGAAAGACCGCTCAACTGAAGAGGTGGACACAACGTCACTCTCGTCCCCTCCTGTAGCCATGCTTCGTAAACTTCGTCGCACTTGTCTGACACACGGACTAACATTAGTGATGTGCGATTCGATTGGTTTTAGTGATCCAGTAGATTTGGATCACCAGTGTGAAAGAGGCAGTCAATCACAAGTAATGGCTACTCAGCAACCGCACATCATTCTTTTATACGTGTGAGCCCACATCTGGATAGGTCTGGACTTCTAGAAGTATTTAGGGCGATTTTTTTTTTGTCCCACCTACTACAACAGCAAAATATAATTGGCTGATTCACCTGTCACTTTCTAAATAAACACCGTGCACAGGACTTCTAGCAGTCCTAACCAATGAGGGAGCCAGCCAGCTAACCCTTCCTCTGCCAAGAGACAACAACAACAAAATCTGATTGGATAACTCGATTTTCATGGTTTCGGGACAGTAACCCTTTCATTAAATTAGAAAAAAAAATAGAATTAGAAGAGAGAATTATTATTAAATGAAAGATTTTAAATATAGCATTTAAAATGCTGGCTCGGTGTGGCTGGCTCGGCGAAGCCGGCAAAATTCTGAAGGTAAAACATGTGGCCCAGCCACTGAGGCGTATACCGTTCAACCTAAGGGGGGCAGTAGAGGCCAAATAAAACAATTATTGGACATGGACATTATTGAACCGGTAACCGGCCCCATCCCATAGGTAAACCCTGTGGTTATTTTACCAAAATCAGACCATGATGTAAGGTTATGTTATGTCTAGACATGAGATGTGCAAACCAGGCCATAGTGAGAGAGCAATATCCAATCCCCACTGTGGACGAGATACTTCAAGGGATGAATGGCTCGACAGTGTTTAGTAAGCTAGACCTGAAATGGGGCTATCACCAGCTTGAACTGACCCGAGTCAAGAGAAATCACAACCTTTGCAGTGCATAACGGTGTGTACAGATAAAAAGACTAATATTTGGGGTATCTTAAGGTAGCAAGCAGTACCAACACATAATAGCTAATGCCTTGGCTGGAACTGAAGGTGTTGAAAACATCTCAGATGACATCATTGTGCATGCAGCTGACCGGGAAACACGCGACAGATGCCTGCAGGCTGTCATGACAAGACTGATGGAAAGGGGACTGATGCTTAACCCGGAAAAGTGTCAATTCAACATGTACAGGTTAAATATTCATGGGAATTTTGTTGTCTGAAAAGGGCATCGGACCAACGGCAGAGAGGGTGCCAGCGGTGGCAGATGCTTGAGAACCAGAGAATGCCGCAGAGGTGAGGAGTTTCTTAGGACTTGCAGAATCCTCCCACAATTTGCAACATTATCAGAGCCACTGCATTGCTTAACAGGAAAGGACACACCGTTCGTATCTGGATTGCAACAGAGAAGGTCATTCAAGGCGCTTAAGGAGGAGCTGGCTAGAGCTGGCACCTTAGCGTATTTTGACAAGGATGGACCAACCAAAGTGATAGCGGATGCCAGTCCGGTAGGTTTAGGTGCAGTACTGGTTCAGAACCAACAGGTACAGGAAGTGCCAATATGCTATGTGAGTCATAGTTTAACTGACTGTGAGAGGAAATATTCTCAGACAGAGAGAGAGGCCCTAGCTCTTGTATGGGCTTGCGAGAGACTACACTCCTGTGTATGCCTGAAGGTTTGATTTGGTAACTGACCACAAGCCATTAGAAATAAGATATGGGCCCCAATCCAAACCCTGTGCGCACATAGAGAGGTGGGTACTTAGGCTACAGCCATACAATTTTAAAGTGGTACACATCAGGCAAACAAAACATTGCCGACCGATTGTCACGACTGCTGGGAGAGACAGCAAAGCAAGAGAGACACGCCCCTGACTCAGATGATTACATGAGATTTGTAGCCATAAACGCCACCCCCAAAGCACTCACTACTAGAGAGGTGGAAGAAGCCTCTGCAACTGATCCAGAACTAATTGAAGTGGGGAAGGCAATCACAACTGGACATTTTGGAAACTGTAAAACCTATGCAGCAATTGTGAATGAGCTGTGCGTAGTGGGGTACCTAATGCTTCATGGAACACGTATCATGCTACCCACAACTTTGCATGCAAGAGCCCTGGCATTAGGACACAAGGAACATCTGGAGATCGTTGGGACTAAGCAACGTCTCAGGACCAAGGTGTGGTGGCCTGGCATGGATAAGGCAGCGGAAAAATACTGTAAAAGTTGCCACAACTGTCAGATAGTGGCCAGAACCGACCCACCTGAACCATTACAACCGACACCATTAGCAGATAGCCCTTGGCAGGACTTGGCCATAGACTTACTTGGGCCCCTGCCATCCAATCACTACATTCTTGTAGTAGTTGATTATTACAGTCGCTACTATGAGTATGATGTCATGACTTCCACAACAACAGAGAAGGTTATTGATAGCTTAGAGTCTATCTTTAGCCACCATGGTCTGCCTATCTCCTGCAAAAGCGACAACGGCCCCCAGTTCAAGTCAGAGTTATTCAGGGACTTCTGTTTGAACAATGGGATTAAACACCTGAAAACAACAGCAAAATGGGCTCAGGCTAACAAAGAAGTTGAGCGACAAAATGCATCCTTGATGAAGAGGATCAGGATTGCTCAGTCAGAAGGACTCGATTGAAAACGTGAGCTTAGAACACATGTGACCGTGTACAGGAGCATTGAGCACGCCACAAAAGGGAAGAGCCCAGCCAAGTTGCTCTTTAAACGCAAAATGATAGGAAAGCTGCCAGAGATCATGGACATGGAAGTCTGT
Source organism: Lampris incognitus (assembly GCF_029633865.1). NCBI lineage: Eukaryota > Metazoa > Chordata > Actinopteri > Lampriformes > Lampridae > Lampris > Lampris incognitus. The sequence goes on from NC_079219.1 coordinate 48,790,201, forward strand.
GACCGGGACGCGGAACAGAAGGGCAAGTCCAAACTGTACACAGATGAACGGCAAAGAGCACGCACTTCCATGACACGCAGACATGGAAATGCGTGACCGGGACACGGAACAGAAGGGCAAGTCCAAACTGTACACAGATGAACGGCGAACAGCACAGTATTCAGAAGTGGACATAGGTGATACAGTTCTAGTACGTCAGGAAAAAGTGGACAAGTTAACTACCCCTTTCTATTCGACACCCCACAAAGTCATAAATAAGACAGGGATAAATGGGTCTGTGGTTGTAGTTGTAGAATCTCCAGAGGCAGCATGCTACTCTAGAAATAATAAAAGATACCGAATCAATGGACCAACAGAGTCACTCTCTGAGCAGGAGACAAAGGGAAGAGAGGACAGTACAGTGGACTCTGATACACGTACCACTGTGACACAGACAGTACCCACAGACACTAACACACCAGACATGACCAAGACAACCAGACCTCAAAGGGTTTAAAGACCACCCGATAGAATATCTGATTACGTCACAACCTAATATGTGCATAAACTTTATGGGTGATGTTGATGGGTAGACAATAGTTGATGTTAAAACATGTTTAAACACTAGTTAGCTGGAAAGACACATGTTTGTAAGATGTCTGTGAGCAGAAAAAAAAATCTTTTTGCAATGCCACTGTTGACAGCTGTTTTGTAAATTGTAAGTTTGGTCCAAGGAAAAGGGGGATTTCATGTATTGGTTAGTTGTTTGACACCTGTCTGTACCCATAGTGAAGACGTCATGAGAAGATGCATTGTATGCTGGGAGTTCTTCTGATAAAGACAGCAAAGAGTTGAATACGTCTTTCATGAGTATGATTTAATTTGCTATGTCTATCGGTCTAATTGAATGTATTAAGACAAACAGACACAACAGCCTGCTGTACAGCTGCAACCTTTTTGGGGTCCGTTGAAATGCCATCGGCAGAAAAGATGAATCCAAAGAATTCGAGCCTGAACTTGTTGAATTCACATTACTTTCGGTTGAGTATGAGGCCGCCCTCTTTGAGCTTCTGGAACACTGCTCTGAAGTTGCTTTCATGCTCAGACTGGGAGGTACCGTAGACCAGTGTTTCTCAACCGGGGGTCCGCGGACCCCTAGTGGTCCGTGGTGTAATTGCAAGGGGTCCGTGAAAATAAAATATCTTTAAAAAAAAGATCCTATGACATTTATAGAAATAGGATTATTTTACTCAAATTTGACTGAGACCTTTGTCTACCTAAACTATAAAGGGTAACAGGACTTTTTTCTCTAATTACATCTGTTTCACAAGTGTAATTTATTGTATTTTAATAAGAGATCTCGCTCCCGTTTGCATTGTTAAAAGTTACTGCATAAAAATTCAGTTGTTACATATATCTGAAAGTTACTGAATACATATTCTGTTTTGTTACATATATCTGAACGTTACTGCATAAGAATTCTGTTTTGTTAACTATATCTAAGTTACAACTGAAAGCTCTTATTTTTGCCCCAAAGAGTGAATAAATGCTATAATGCAATTTAAAATGCAGTTTCTACTGTTTCTATCAAATTGCAACCCCCCTCCCCCAAGATCAGGTGGAGGGGTCCTCAGGGTAGATCAAAAATACGCAGGGGGTCCAGGACCCCAAAAAGGGTGAGAACCACTGCCGTAGACGATGATGTCGTCACTCAGATATTTCCCTCCTTTGAGGCCTTGGGGAGTCTGGCAGATTGTGTTCTGAACCACCTCTGCAGCTGATGAGATACCAACGTTCAGGCGTTTATATCGCCTCAAACCAAGGTGGGTGGTGAACGTGGTTATATACCTGCTGCCAGGGTGGAGCTCTAGCTGATGGTACCCTGCTGTCAGATCCAGCTTAGAAAACACAGTGGCTCCATTCAGTTCGTGAATAACATCATCCATGGTGGGTGGGATGTGACATTCACGTTCGATGGCAGTGTTTACTTGACGCATGTCCACGCAGATTCTCACTTTGTCTGGGTCTTTTGGTTTCGGGGATGTGACGATGGGAGATACCCATGGTGTGGGACCTGACACTGTCTCAATTATGTCATCCACTTCCAGCTTTCGCAGTTCATCTACCACTTTCTGCCTTATGTGGAATGGCACACGCCTGTGCAATTGACATATGGGTTTGGCATTGGGGTTGATATGGAGCTTAGCCTGGAAGTCTTTCAGCTTGCCGATTCCATCAAACAGCTCTGGGTAGCTGTCGGCAAGCTCATCTGCAACGGTCCTGCTGGTTGGTGTGGGTGACAAGGACGCCACTAGTGTCATAGCTTAGTATGGAGAAACGGTCCTCTTGAATCACATGGAACATGCCTCGAGACCGTTTATTTTCTTTTTCTGCATTTCCTTTGAACGCACCAACAATCGGGAGAGGGATTTTGGAGCAATTCGGCTCTTAAGCACGACGTCACGACGCACGACGCGACGTCACGTGTGGGCGGAGTTATACTTCCGGTGCCTTGGGGAATCTCACTGCATTATTTTCCACTCAAAACAATATGTCTGAACCCGTAAATATATTTACATTAATGTCTTTTTTAAAAGACGAACCTCTCAGGGTGAAAAAGGGTCTCAATGCTTTCAATTCAGATAGAGTTGTGAACGTAAATGTTTCAGGGGGCATTATAAAAGGCAAGGTACAGGCTTCCATGAAACAGAAAGTTTATCAGGTTGAGGTGAGTGAGCTAACAGGGTTAGCTAGCGTTAGCTTGGTAATGTTGGGTATTCTGGCTTCTGATGTTATATCCCACGTTTACTGGCGATTCATAAGCCTTGGATAAAGACTGCCAGTGCTTTATTTTGTCGGTAGATAATTGTTTTCCGACGTTTGACTTGTTAAAATAACTCTGACGTTCTTGGATCCAAGGCTAGCTTTTCATGTGTCTAGCTCCAGAATGGCTATGATCGTACATACTGTAACGCTGTAAAGGTTTAATGAATTTAAAATACATATTAGGAATTAATGAAATATAGACTTACATGTAAGATCACAGCCATTTTAGGGCTACCATGTGTGCTACGATCTGTTTCTTATTAACGTTATAGGCCACGTTGGATACAGGTCAGCTGGGCACCAGGAAATCTCTGGGCACCTTGATGTAAAATGTTCTATTTTGTCCAAAATGTTTGGAAACATGTAATATTAGAAGAATGGTCTTAACCACATGAACCCCAGCATTCATTTAGTCATCCTCAGACGAGTTTGCCAAGGGTTTTAATTAAATTTAATTAATCAAATTTAAACCTTTGTGCGTATTTAAGGACTGTGGGGCACAACTCCTCACAGCTCTTGAACCATTCTTAAGTCTGTTCCCTCCTAGACCAGTTTGCCATGTGTGACCCTACAGTAGCGCAAGGCTACAGACAACATAGCTCTCGGGATTCATGGGGTCACTCAAACCTCTCCACCACGTTAAGGTGATGGTTCGAGGAGAGCATAACATAATAACATAAAACACAAGACACTTAGTTAGAGCCCTGAAGGACTCTGTCCAACCATATGGGTTGGATAAGTGGTTAAGTAATGTAAAGTATACATGATGTGAACATGCACGGTACATCATTATCATTTAAATATGCAAATTTGCATATTTAAATGTTGTATTCATCATATGGTGATCCTCTTCTTTACGTTGACAGTAGTTTTTGCACTATGCATTTTGTTACCAATGTTGATGTTTTGCACTTTATACATTTTACGTTGACAGTAGTTTTTGCACTATGCATTTTGTTACCAATGTTGATGTTTTGCACTTTATACTTTTTACAGTGACATTAGTTTTTGCACTATGCATTTTGTTACAAATGTGTTTTGATTAAAAAAATCAAGCAGTGTTCTTAATTCAGTATTACTTTATTAAAAGTATAAATACATGAATCTGATTCTGCTTACATTTATTCAAGTCATTTCATGCTATTTCCCGAAGCACACGCACACTTTCAGTATTTTGTTTATGTTTTTAGTGAACTGATATGGGATATTGTCCAAAATGTTGAACAATTTCAACCTCTGAATGGAGCGCTCCACATGGATCCTAGCACTGGATATGAGTTTGTTTTTCTTAACTTCTTCTTGTGTGAACTGTCCATTAACAAGGAAAGACGGGATGTTCTAGACTTCTCCCGTGCTCCAGAAGTCCATTTAGTGTTACGTCGGGCTCTCTCAGCACCTTCCTGCGAAGCCTGGATGATGTGCAGCTCTGTGCTTTTCTGTTTGTAAACTCACAGTTCTTCGCTAGCATGCGTAGCCTGGTGTGGTGGCTCTCCGAATTTTCTCCTGGTTGCTGCACTGCTTTTCTGAATATGTAGACTTGATACTGGACATTCTTTTTGGGTGAAAAATATCCTGTAAGCTTCTGTTTCGTATCTGCATACTTGTCTGCCTCGACTGCCGTAGTATCACAGATATCATGTACTCGTTCTCCTGCTAAGTGCAACAGCTATGCTTTTAGGCTAGCATCGCCAGTAATGTTCATAGCTATGGTATAATTTTCAAACCTTTGTACCCATTTTGTCCATCGTGGTCCAATAGAACTGGGATCACTTTCAGTATCAAATGGAGAGTGACATGGTAACGTTATGTTGGGAGTTAGCTTGTGTCCTCGTTAGCTGAGCAACTCGGTGCGTTCCTCTTTTTTACTACTGCTATCTGAAGTGAACATGAAAAGTGAATACTAAAGAACCTGTAGGAAAACAAATGCTTTTAAATGGTGTCTCATAGGCCTATAGCAATGGGCCTATAGGTCCAAAGCAATGCACTCAAGTAGAAGCCAACCACCAATAGAGTACAGTAAACATTTTTTATTATATTTTTTTTAGAAAACAGATGGCTTTCATTTTATTAACAACAATGAAACATTAATTCCTACCCTCTTACCCCATCCCATCCCACTGTCCCCAAAAAAACTACACAAAATATAGGCAAAGGGAGAAACAACAGAAGAAGCCAAAAATTCACCTTAAAAAGTAAAAATAATATAAAATAAATCATAATTGGTGGTTCACTGGGATAGTGCGCGTACCACAACACTAGTCCCTAACGCATCAGCATGGGTTTGAATCCGGCCCACTTCCATATGCTGCATGTCCTCCCTTCTCTCTTTCCCCACTCATGTCTCTTTTAACTGTACTATCTAATAAAGCTGACATCCGAAAAAAATCTAATAAAATAAAATCTAAATTGCATTTGATATCTTAATCATCCCCATATTCCTCCTCTTCTTCATCATCATCCATGTTAGTGTGTATTTCCTCAAGGTCATCCTCATCTGTCCGCTCTTCTTCCAAGACATCAATGGGGGCCTGGGGGATGACGTCACCCTCAAACCACAGAGGTTCTAGCTTGCCATTGTCATTTACATGAAACCCATGGTCCAAAGGGGATGGGACTTCTGGGTGGTTTTCATGAGCCCTTTTCCAGATTCCTACTTGGTAGTTCACTCTCTTTATGTGCTGCAAAAGGACTCGCTTGCACGGTGGAAAGGTCAATAGAGAGACCTTGTCGCAGCTCGAGGCTTGAGCCACATATTTTCTTGACCTTGACCTCTCTTGCCTCATCAACCTGCTTAACTCGAGGACCAAAGCCATAGAGGCGACAGGTGAACTCTTCGGCACCACTGAGGACAAGCTCATCAAGCTCCCAAGAGTTCCTCACTGCAGCAAAGATCTGAATGAACTTTGAATTCTGATTCAGAATCTTGATCGGTCGCACCTTTCCTTTGCCTTTGAATGCTGAAGTGCAGTCGGCACCAGTGAAGGCATGCAAGGCCAGCGGAGCTGAAACATGTTCTTGTGAATAATTGTCAGCCAGCTGGTTGATACTGATCAGCTTATTTCCCATGTCAAAGATGATGTCAACTGTGAATGATTTGGCGTAGTAGAGGAGAATGAAGAAAATGTCAGTCTTCTGCTCTGACTCTGACTGTTTTGATGTGAGGCATTTTGGTTTGGAAATAATTTATGTAGCGGATCACCCTCACATCAGTTTCCTCATGGTTTGAACAGATCTCAGGTAGAAGTTCTTTTGATATTACTCCAGCATGACATTCTATTTTGAAAGCTTGACCAGCCTCTATGAAGATGACAGGCCTTCTGAGGATCTCTTCCATCATATCTGCAGAGCTCCAGTGCTCAAGAAGTAAATGAATGAATGATTTCTTGTTTTCATCATTTGTGAGGAAAACTTTCCAATCTGCAGGTCGATGAACATTCAGACCACTAACTATGAACCGTTCCCCACAACCTCTACGATCCCTCTCAGCTGATTTTGGTGAATGAAGACGGTCTGCATAAGTGTCTGTGCTGAATACTGTTTGAGCTGCAGCAGGTAGACATTTGAAGGTGCGCTCTGATATAGTCTTCATTGTCCAGGGCACATCGTTCATGTAGAATGAGGAGTTTCCATCTTGAATGAGAGCACATTGGCTAGGAGAGGGGAGCTGTGCATTCTCAGCATCTTTGATCATGTAGTTCATCCCTTGTGCCTTGTTGGTTTTTGCAAAGAAGCCATCGATTGTTGAGATGGAATATGGCATCAGAGTCAGGGGATAGCACATCAGGTCAGAGATGCTGATTTGTGACCTTAGTAGCTGTGATTTGATGAAAATCTGAAAGATAAATCCACTTGTAGCCTTATACTGGATTACTCTCTGGTTTTATGCCATAAGCTTCCTTTTAGGTGTTGTGGAAGACATTGTCTTGAATTTGTTTCTCTTGATAGGATTAAAAAAAAGGACTTTCTTTGTAAGAAGACGATCACGGATGAACTCTTCTTTTTGAGTTTGGCCATTTTTCAGAGCATTCAGCACATCAGAGCGCACCTCTTCTGGCATAGCAGCGCCTGAAGTCAAACTTGTCAAGGGTTGAGAAGTCTCAAGCTTAAATGGGTTGATGAAACTCTGAAATGCTTCTATTGTTTGCTGCACTTGCTCCTCAGACCGATTGATTTCACGTGGTCTTAAATCTCTTTGCTGCTTCTCTGAATGCTCACCTCGGCTGCTAATCATATTCCACATGGCCTCTACAAACTCTCCTTTAGCATGGGCAGTCAGGATGTGATGCTGGCTGGCTTCATAATTGCTGGTGATTCCACAGATTCCAGCTGAGTATGTTCCAGAACCCGAGTTTGACTTAAGCCATTTCATAGCTGTCTCCTCTATTGTTTTGTCAACGTGGCAGCAGTTGCCTGGGATATGTGATCTGGCTACACTGATTGCTCCAGCGCGCAAAAGTTTCTCTGAACCAGGATGTGTTTCCTCAATGTGTTCAAGAAAGCATCCAAAGTATGTGAGGAATCTAGCATAATTCTGCTGATCTGAGTAGAAAAAGAGGTCTGGCATGATGTTTATGGCAGCTTTGTACCCATCATAGTCATTCATTTTGATTGCGCTGTTCATTGACAGGACAAGCCAGATACAGTCCATGTATTCCATCCAAAACCAGCCAATTTCTCCCAGCTCCCCCTTTCTCACTCTTTCTCTAAATGAATTGTATTGTTATGTGGTGAGATATATCAGCCGATGATAGAACTTCAGTTAGAGTAGATTCATTCGGGGTATGTTTTTCCAGAAAAAATGTACCTTCAGCTGAGAGTGCTCCATGAGTTTCCAGATACTTGTCATAGAGGAGTCTTTCAAGACCTTCTAGCATCGACTTGTGTGTGTTCATAGCTCTGTCCCAATTCTTTCCATCAGTGACCCCAGCCACAGAGCCTGTGGTGATCAGTTTTGCTTCCAAAGCCACTTCGACCCATCCACTCCCTTGACAGTATCTTCGGCCTATACCTTTCAAGTAAGCTCCACAGCAATGGAATGTACCAATGAGGATGATGTGCTTTTTATATTTTTCAGGTTCATTCCATATTAGAGGGTAGGCTTTCATGCAAACACCTAGGTCAAATGTACTGATGGTGTACTCTTGTCCAGCTTCAGAGGATGCGACTTGGCTGCATCTAAGGCATTCTTGAATGGTTGTCAAGTCGGTTATGGGAGCATTGATCATGGGATAATACCCAATTGTGGTGAGGCATTTTGGAGAACGGCCAGTAACAGACACCCAACCTGACAGACCAGGGATGTGCTGATCGCCGGAGTTGATTTTACGAGCAATGACCCAAATTATATCACTATCTGATGATTTTGAGTGGTATGTGGATGTGTTATTTGAATTGGATGACTCCAAGTTAGCTGGTTCAGATCGTTTCCGCTTGTAGTAAGTTGGCAACTCCTGAGCAGGACTTTTAAATGATCGTTGTTTTTTTGGAGGTTGGGTGTTCGGATTAGTGTAGGCTGACTCTTGTGTAGGCTGTGTTGTGGTCAGGGCTGCTGCATCTGCACAGGACCCTTGATCTTGCAGGTAGATGCCTACAGCGGTATGAATGGACCCTGCCCCATATACATCTGATACTAGCTGATCAAAATTGTCCCAGTCACAATGGAAGACTGCTCCATCAGGTTGTCTCTTGATAACATCTGAGTTGCTGATTAATGAAGCACTTTCCACAATTGAATTTGCCAGAGCCGTTTCAAGTTCTATTGAGTATGTGTAGGACTCACAGTGGCCAAGTCTATTTATCAGAGTGGTGCAGCTCTTGGATCGGAAGAGATGGCGTAGTGTCACACATAGTAAGATGTGTTTCTTCATCTTCCATTGACCTGCTGTAACTGCTCTGCAGATGTCTTGAGAAATTGATGATGCCAGATTGTCCTCCCGATATGATGGCTTCCTCTCACCGCAGATTAGGTTTAAAACAAATTGGAAAACCTCAGAAGGAATCTCCTCTTTTGGGTCAGGGAGATCCTGAGCTCTAGGAGGCCAAGGGAGTGGTTCAGAATTTTTGAAGGCTTTTAGGATTTTCTTGTGAAGATCATGGCTGATCTCTTTACTCCAATCAGTAATTCCCATCTCATAAGCTGAACGCACTGTCGTCTTCATAGATTCTTGGGATGTACAAAACACTAATGTGTCTTTGTATGGGCAAGATGAGAAGTCGATACTATCTTTGAGATCAGGACAGCATTCGATTTTTAGTCTCAGGTTATGGCTTGTTATATGAGCAGGAGCTTCTTCTCCAAATTGTCTCAAGGTTTCATTATACAAAACAGTAAGATGAGCAAGTTTCACAACCTGACCCTTTTGAATAACTTCTGTTTTTATATGAACATACACCCCATTGAAAGCTTTACCGATCATTCCCTTCTTTGTAGTTATTTCATCCGCTGCAGCTGTAGTGTCAGGCTGAGGTGCTCACTTTACTAAGTACTGCTTGCGACAGCAGTCATGAAATTTAGCCTCCTTAGCAAATAAATCAACTCCCTGGATTTTGCATAACAAATCTTTATCACCTAGTTCCATAGCTTTTTGCTCAATATTTTTGTATGCATTTGATTGGAATTTCTGCAAGCTATATCTATTGCCAGAAGCTTGCTTCACTGTGCCACTTTTGCAGAATATGCAATAATTTCCAAACAAAGCGGAAGAATCCACATGCTCACGTGTTGGTCTAGTAGCGTATTTTTCTGCTTGACAATTTCTTGCTAAAGCACTGTTAGCATTACCGAAAAAAATGCGTCGACAGTTTTCATGATACCCACAATCAGCAGGTAATTCATCAGGAATTGAGTCACAAACATCTGGCATGCCACCACAGTCAGACGTTTGTGTCAAAAGTTTGTTTTTCATGTCGTGGATTTCAGTAAATGCATTAAGTGGATCAGCCTTAGAAGAAAAGGCTATAAACTTAACATTTACTGTCCCCTTACAACCATGCAGAATGCAATTTCCCAGATGTGACTGGGGCGATGGCTGTTTCTTCTGCTTTGAAGAACTCTGGCAAGGTGTCTAGTCTTCATCATCTTGTCGTCTCTTTGGCATCTTGACTGATTCATATACTGTAACAATGCAACCATCTTAAAATCAGTATTGCAATAATGAAATAGGGAGTACTATTCAGTGTGCCAATTCACATGGATTCAAATATAATGCTTTGCATTACAATTATTTCTCTTATCACCTCAAATGTGCAGACTAATAGTATTCCAACTGTAGCTACAACACACCTCATGAATATTGCAACCTCGCTAGCTTGATTGCAAAATTGTGCTTGCTAGCTAGCTAAAACTAAAGAGACTAGCTTAAATCATATTAAGGTTATTAAATATTAGTTTAATAAATATTCTAATCACTGTTATTGTTAATGCTTAGTCACTGGTCTAGAACCTAATACATACCTTCAATCTGTGGTGGCCTTGTGGTATTCAGGCTGCTTCTGATACAGCCCACAGTTACCATGGCAATGGAAATTATACATATCTGCTTTTTTCATATTTGAGGTACTGTAGGCCTATAGTGAAGACTTTCGACCACAGCAAGAGTAATATTTGAGATAGAAAGGTCATCTTGGGCTCAAATTGAAGCTTAAGAACTAGGGAAGTTGTCTATACACAAGTGAGGCATACATATTCACCATAAAGTGCTGAAGAATAATTATTTTGATGATAATTTGTCAGGCGGACAGTACTTTTTTTTGTCTTTTTGGGGATGGTGTGGGTGATATCTTAAAATTGAGTTGCAGCAAGCCCCAGAATCATATTTTCCTGCTTCCCCCTATGTATCAGGATACTCTCTGCCAAATTTCATTCTTGTATGACTATTTATGCCATTGTAGTACCTTAATATTTGCATGTACATAATTTCGCCAGGAACATGGCCCAAAAATTGGGTTTTTGGCCCCCTGTGGCCAAACGGGGCCGAGTTGGGGGTGCTCGTTATCAACTTCTGATGGCCCAAGGTATAGGCTAACAGGAAATAATAGTGAAAAAAAGGTAGCAGAAAACATCCTGAGGGCTGGCCCTGGCTCCCAGCCTATTAGGTATGGGTTTGGTGTGGTTAATGTCTGTGTAAGGATCTGGGAGGCCAGTTGATCAGCATTATAGTCAGTGTTGAGTGTAAATCGGGTTTAAATTAGATCTGAATGGCTGTCCTCAATCACATCCTCATTTGTTGATGCGTCTTGTGCATATGTGACAGAATAGGTCAACTCAAGGTTATTTGTACAGCCCAAATTCACAAGGTAGTCCCGAAGGGCTACACAGTCAGTACAATATACCACAGTATACGACAAATGACACCCTCTGTCCTTGGACCCTAAACCCGAACGAGGAACTCCACAAGAAAAACCTTATCAGGAATAAAATATGTGAGAAACCTCAGGAAGAGCAACATAGGAGGGATCCCTCTTCCAGGATGGACAGACATACAATAGGTGTCAAATGCACAAAATACACAAAAATAAAATAATTATACTGTAACATCATAGATTACATAGAAGGTAATGGAGAATATATACAGTTCATGCATAAAATTTAGCAAATTTAAATGTGCTGGGTAGTAGGGTACTATAAACAAAGTACAAGGCATATGAAGGGAATCTGTGTCCATCCAAGACAATATCAGGAAGCCCACAGATGCAGTCAGGATCCTGCGGGACCCCGCACCACAAAACCAGCTCTGCGCAGTGGGGTCCTGCAGACTCGACTTCACATACACATAAGAGACGAGGCAGACTGACACAGCATTCACACAGAGAGAGAGAGAAGATGAGAGAAGTGATGAGAGTGATGCCAAAATTGTCATAGTTAAAACAAATAGTATAAAATCAATTTTAAACGAGAACCGTGCAAACAATAGTCCCTTTGTCAAGTGCAGACGATAGTCCCTTTGTCAAATGCAGACGCTAGTCCCGTGCGAACGATAGTCCCTTGACTGTGACAAAGGGACAACAGGACGCATCACCAACAGGCTCCGAAGTCATCGGGTGGTCAACAGAGAGAGAGAGAGATGATCCATGGTCATCAGACAGTCCATAAAGGGAAAAAAACTGTCCTGGAACGTGAGTGAGACAGAGACAGAGAGACAGAGAGAGAGAGAGAGAGAGAGAGAGAGAGAGAGAACATTGGGATTCATGGTATTTGGGGCAATTTCAGGCTCATTGTTGGTGATTGTTTGGTTATCTGCTTATTCTGTCTTCAAGTGTGTCCAATCCAGCTCCACTTCCACCTCTGCAGATTTTATCTATCCGCTTGTTTGGTTTCCACAGCTTGATGTAGCTGACTATCTCTGAGATGTTGATTTATCTTGAGTAGGTCAGTGGTGGTCCTCCAAGTTCCCAATCCATACAGGAGAATGGTCAGAGGACAACATCATAAAAAGATACAAAAGGTCATTTTTTTCATCCTCCATTTGGTTAGATGTGATTATACAGACATGTATAAAAAGGAATCAGGGCAGTAAATACCCCTGCTGAACCTGTCTCTCTGTGTAGCTGTTGTTCAGCGCTGTGTCATGTTCGACCATGCTGCATTTCTCTGATAGAAAAGAGTGATTACATTCAAAGACTTTTATTATACATCTTTATATCTTTAATACGGTGTCTGAACATGCAACATCAAATGAGCTGTTTCACCATTACATTACATTACAGTCATTTAGCCAACGCTTTTATCCAAAGCGACTTACAATAAGTGCATTTAATGTAGGAAATCAGGAGAACTACTAGTCATCAGAGGTCATAAGTGCATCTTCTCTCCAAACATGCATCTAAGAGCAAAACCAGGGTAAAGTAAAAGCACAAGAAAGATTTTTTTTAAACGAGTGAATACAATAAGTGTTAAGAGCAAGTAACAGGGTAGTAGTTCTTGAAGAGGTGAGTTTTCAGTTGCGCCGAAAGATGGGCAGCGACTGTCCTGACATCAGTGGGGAGTTCATTCCACCACTGTGGGGTCAGGATAGAAAAGAGCCGTGGCCGGGTCGATCGGCAGCAGCAACCAGGCGTCCCGAGGCAGCAGAGCGAAGTGGTCGGGCAGGGGTGTAGGGTTTGACCATGGCCTGGAGATAGGAAGGAGCTGTTCCTTTCACTGCCCTGTAGGCTAGCTCCAGAGTCTTAAACTGGATGCGAGCAGCTACTGGGAGCCAGTGTAGGGACATGAGAAGGGGAGTTGTGTGGGAGAACTTAGGGCAGTTAAACACCAGACGAGCTGCAGCTTTCTGAACAAGCTCCAGAGGTCTGATGGCCGACGCCGGGGTTCCAGCAAGGAGGGAGTTGCCGTAGTCCAGCCGGGAGATGACCAGAGCCTGGATGAGGACCTGTGCCGTCTCGTCGGTGAGGAATGGGCGAATCATCCTGATGTTATAGAGGAGAAATCTGCAGGAGCAAGCAACCGATGCAACATCTGCAGCAAACAACAGTTGGTCGTCAAGGGTAATACCCAGATTCCTCGCAGTCTGAGCTGGCATCCCCATGGTGTTGTCAATGGTGATGGCCAGGTCTCAGTGCGGGCAACCTTTCCCCGGGAGGAAAATCAGCTCTGTCTTGTCCAGATTAAGCTTCAGGTGGTGTGTCGCCATCCACTCCGAGATGCCAGTCAAGCACTCAGCAATGCGGAACCGAACCTTGTGGAACGCCTGTAGTCAGTCTGCGAGGCTCCGACACATGTCACCTGGTAGGAGCGACCCGTCAGGTAGGATGCAAACATTGAGAGTGCAGAGCCTGTGACATCCAGCCCCTCGAGGGTAGACAGGAGGATCTGGTGGTTCACTGTGTCAAACGCAGCTGACAGGTCCAGGAGTATCAGGTCAGAGGAGAAAGAGTTTGCTCTCGCAGAGTGCAGCAATTCGGTCACTGCAAGGAGGGCTGTCTCTGTCAAGTGACCCACCTTGAACCCAGATTGGTTGGGGTCCAGTAGGTTGTTCTGGTGGAGGTACAAAGAAAGTTGGTTAAAGACAGCACGATCAAGAATTTTGGATAGAATGGGTAGAAGGGAAACCGGTCTGTAGTTTTTGACGTCAGAGGGGTTAAGTGATGGTTTCTTGAGAAGAGGGGTGACTAGCAGTCTTGAAGGCAAATGGAAAGCATCCTGTCTGGAGGGAGGTGTTGATGAGGTGGGTTAGAAAGGGAAGGAGTTCAGATGCTATAGACTGAAGAAGAGGGGAGACCAGGTCAAGGGAGCATGTGGTGGGGCGACTGGATGTGATGAGTTTGAAGACCTCGTCAGGCGAGAGAGGAGCGAGGTGGGATAGGTTGGGATGTGGAGAGGTGAGGGAGGGTGCGTTAGTCCAAGGAGCGCTAACCGGGTGGTGAGAAAAGGAGGATCTGATGTTGTTTACCTTCTTGTCAAAGAAGTTAGCGAAGTCATCAGGGAGAAGGGGGGGAAGTAGGAGGAGAAGGTGGGGGTTGAAGAAGTGTAGAGAAGGTTTCAAAGAGTTTCTTGGGATTAGAGGAAGAGGATTGGATTTTAGAGCGATAGAAGGCAGCTTTAGCAGCAGAAAGGGAGGAGGAGAAAGTGGAAAGAAGAGATTGGAAGTTGAAAAGGTCCTCTGGGAGTTTGCCTTTTCTCCATTTGCACTCTGCCTCTCTTAGGCTCCATCTGTCAGTGCGTACTGAGTCAGACAGCCAAGGGGCAGGTGGAATTGGGCGTGCAGGCCTGGAGGTGAGGGGACAGAGGTTGTCCAGAGAAGAGGAGAGGGTAGAGGGAAGAAGATCAGTAGCAGTGTCAGGGAGTAGGAGAGAGAAAGATTCAGGTGAAGGGAGGATAGAGGTAACAGAGGAAGAAAGATCAGTGGCGGAGAGAGAGCAAAGGTGTCTACGGGTGGAAACCATATGGGTAGGGGGAGGGGCTGAGAGAGGAGAGAGAGTAGGACATGAAATAGTGGTCAGAGAGCTGGAGGGAAGTAACAGAGAGTTTGGAAATAGGACAGTGTCTAGTAAAGAGAAGGTCCAGCATGTTGCCGGCCTTGTGTGTAGGAGGTGAGGGTGAGAGGTGAAGGTCAAAGGAGGAGAGGAAAGAGAGAAGAGGATCTAGCTTGTCAGCGTGGATGTTGAAGTCACCGAGAAAGATAAGTGCAGAGTCATCATCAGGGAAGTGTGAGACAAGTGTGTCACACTCCTCCAGAAACTCACCAAGGGGACCTGGTGGGCGGTACACAACCACAATGGTGAGTTTGACTGGATAAGAGACAGTAACAGCATGAAATTCAAAAGAGGGCGGAGAAGATTGTCGAATGGAAACAAGAGAGTATTTCAATTTCGGGGAGATTAGCAGGCCAGTACCACCACCTCGCCTCCCAGCTCTAGGAGCGTGAGAAAAAGAGTACACATCTGACAGAGCTGCGGGCATAGTAGTGTTTTCTGACGTGATCCAGGTCTCAGTTAGAGCAAGAAAGCTGAGGGAGAGCAAGGATGCGTAGCCTGAGATGAACTCAGCTTTTGGCACCGCGGACTGGCAAATCCAGAGTCCTCCTGTCACCACTTGCTCAACGTGAATAGAGAGAGTGGGATAGATGAGATTGGTAGGGTCACAGCACCTAGGAGTGACCCAACGTCTATGCCAGTCCCGGGAAGAGGAAAGGACAGGAATACGAAGGAAACACATGGTCTATACTAGGTACACAAAATACAGATGACTGACCGGATCTAAAAAGAGCAGTCCTTGCTTGATGAAGTCTTGGCTTGAAAAAGTCACGCTTGCCTTTGTTCACTCTAGCATTTGTTCAGCCTAGACTTGATTGCCCTCAGCTTGTTTGCCTAGCAGCAGTGATTTAAAGAACACAATGATTGCTAATTGTCTGCCAGGAGTGCAGGTCACACCCTGGCCACTTAACACCCAATAGGCCAAAGAGCTAAAATGAAAGTAGGCATATTGCCCAGAAACTGGTCACTTATGTAAAACTCTATCAAACCTCACTCAAACCTATTAAAACTGCAAACAGCAAGTTACCAAGGAATATATTTATAAGCTAAAAGGATAACTAAGTCGAAACAGCTAAGCAACAAGAATTATTTAAGGACGCACTAGTCATCAGGAAAAAGATGTGGAAAGATGAGGCGATCTTGTCTCTCAAATAATTGTCCAGAAGCATCCCGTTATAAGACACTTTCACACACGCAGCCTTTAATGTTAGTACAATTCAATTCAATTCAATTCAGTTTATTGTCATTAAAAACAATGTGCAGGCACGTGTTAAAAATGAAATGAGGGCTGTGGCTTCACCAAACAGTGCAAGACAGACACAGACAAACACAGCAAATACAGTATAAGATATACACACGTGAAGACCAAAAGCTAAAAATAAGTTAAAAAAAGCAGGGGTACAAAATATTTAAAAATATCTACAGACATTCAGTATAACGTCATTTTGCTATCGGGTGTCATGTGTGAATACGGGTCTGGTACAGACATGACGGTAAATCCATTCCAGCTTGACAACTAAAGACCTGGTAGCATTACCGCTAAAGTTCATACTAGCAAATGTGTGAACAAATGCGTTATGTTAGCACAAGACCAGGACGCTCTGAAATACGACACTCTTTTGTCAACATATACAGACCAATCACAAAGTTCTCAGGAGGTAACATGATTATTCCACTTCATTTAAAGCGGGAGATTCTGGGCGTCCGGGTAGCGTATCGGTCTATTACGTTGCCTGTTGCCTCCGGCTTGGTCGGGCGTCCCTACAGACAAAATTAGCCGTGTTTGCAGGTGGGAAGCCGGATGTGGGTATGTGTCCTGGTCGCTGCCCTAGTGCCTCCTCTGGTCGGTCGAGGCGCCTATTCGGGGGGGAACTGGGGTGAATAGCACGATCCTCCCACGCGCTACGTCCCCCTGATGAAACTCCTCACAAGAAGCAGCTGGCGACTCCACATGTACCGGAGGAGGCATGTGGTAGTCTGCAGCCCTCCTTGGATCGGCAGAGCAGGTGGATCAGTGTCCGGGACGGCTTGGAAAATGGTGGGAAAACGGTGGAAAATGGCGGTGCGAACTCAACGTTTGCGACGGCCTCCCCAAGGGGGGTCTTTATCCATGTCTGCGTCTGCATCCGAGTTTGTCCTCGTGTGAAGAATTATGCCTGTGATTGTCGATTTCATTTGATGGTTGGGAGAGCTGGCGCTGGATTGGCTTGGAGGTTGGTCTGCTGTGTCCTGTGGACCGAGGACCACGGCCCTGCTTTGAGCTGCGCCCGAAGAGGAAACACCGAGGGCGGTGTGACAGGACGCGGATGCAGGACAAGCTAAGCTAGCTGCTAGCCCATGCAGACCGGCGGTTCCGATAACACTGAGGGCGGTCTGGCGGCGGCTTCGCCTGGCGTTAGCTGTGCATTGTTTTTGTCTGCATCTGTGTTTGTGTCGTCGTGTGGCGTACGGGGAAGGTGTCTGGCTGGGAGAGCTGGCGTTGGATCGGCTGGGGGCGCCTGGTCTGCTGCGTCCTGTGGGCCCAAGGACCTCGGTCCCCGCCTGGAGCTGCACCCGAAGAGGAAACACCGAGGGCGTTCTGACTGGACGTGGAAGGCGGGCAGGCTAGGCTAACTGCTAGCCCATGCAGACCGGCGATTCCGACAGTCATCCTGGCTGGCGTTCGTTCTGTGGAGAGTGAAATTTTTTTGTACTATGTTGCAAATTAACGGAATGGACTGTGCTGTTGACTGTTTTTGTGCGGGTTTTTTTGTTTTGTTTTGTTTTATTTTGTTTTGTTTTTTGGGTTTTTTTTTTGCTTTTTGCTTTGTTCTCTCCGTTTTTGTATGTTTTTGGTGGTGTCGTTTTCTTTTGGATATGTGTTTTTTGTCTTTTGTGTTGCACTGCTTGTGGGCTGGCAGAAACGAAATTCTGTCTCTTTTGTGTATGAAAGTACATGATTGTACTTTGTTTCTAATTCTTTTTGATTTCTGATTCAGATTCTGGAAGAGTAGAGCAGTGTTTCTCAACCGGGGGTCCGCGGACCCCTAGTGGTCCGTGGTGTAATTGCAAGGGGTCCGTGAAAATAAAATCTCTTTAAAAAAAAGATCCTATGACATTTATAGAAATAGGATTATTTTGCTCAAATGTGACTGAGAACTTTATCTACCTTAACTATAAAGGGTAACAGGACTTTTTTCTCTAATTACATCTGTTTCACAAGTGTAATTTATTGTATTTTAATAAGAGATCTCTCTCCCGTTTGCATTGTTAAAAGTTACTGCATAAAAATTCTCTTGTTACATATATCTGAAAGTTACTGAATACATATTCTGTTTTATTCTATATATCTGAAAGTTACTGCATAAGAATTCTGTTTTGTTAACTATATCTAAGTTACAACTGAAAGCTCTTATTTTTGCCCCAAAGAGTGAATAAATGCTATAAGGCAATTTAAAATGCAGTTTCTACTGTTTCTATCAAATTGCAACCCCCCTCTCCCAAGATCAGGTGGAGGGGTCCTCAGGGTAGATCAAAAATACGCAGGGGGTCCAGGACCCCAAAAAGGTTGAGAACCACTGGAGTAGAGTATTGGCCAAGTACAATTGGGGGGGGGTTGTTTTTTTTTTTTAAATTTATCCATACAACCTGCTATCGAAAAGTTGGTATTTTGTCAAAAGCAATTTGTTAACATTTGGCAAAAATTGAAAATTGGATGGACTGTGAGGTATAGGAATTCTTTAACATTATCGTGGATGAAGAGTTGAGTTGTCAGCACTGAGACAAGCGTCTTCACCAGCCATTTTTCCCACCAAAAATTCTGTTGCAAGATCAGAACGACATGCCCATGAAATGGCAAAGGGGACTGTAGCGGTATTGGTGGTGGTGTGTGTATAGTCACAGTGTGTTAAAATAACACAAATGTGTTGCTTGTGTGAACAACAGAAGCTGCTGCCCAGGAAATTGCCTGCAGTTTATTCTCTTAATGCAAGGGAATATATATGTGAATGTGTCTTTAGAGCAACCATATTCAGACTTACAGCCTCCAGGATTTTGTGTTATAGTATTTACACTACATTTAAAAAGCATCATTCTCTCTCTCTCTCAGTCTCAAGAAACAGAATGGAGGAAGCTGGGGATGATGATGCTGTTTTTGTGTTTATAAAAATGTTAAGAGCTCGTTTAAAAGTAGATTGTTGCTCCTTTAAAATGATGCATGATCTGGAAAGTTTTCGCAATGTGTGGTGTTGTAAAAATGTACTTTGCTGTGTTGTTGATGATGAGCTGATCTTGGGGAGTGCCCTGAGATGATTTAGATTCTGTGAATCTTGTGTTACTGACCATGTTGGTCTTTGTGTTGTAATTTTCTTGTGATTTTTATTAAGGTACTGTTGAAAGTCTCTCTCTCTCTCTCTCTCTCTCCCTTTACATCTGACGGCGACTCCTCCCAGGACACGTTTGATGCAGAGCTTCAAAGAGTCCCACTCCCATGAGTCCTTGCTCTCTCCCAGCAGTGCTGCTGAGGCGCTGGACCTCACCCTGGATGAGGATGCCATCATCAAACCCGTCCACTCTAGCATCCTGGGACAGGAGTACTGCTTTGAGGTGAGGCCGTCACTGTGAGTCCATCATGCTCACAACACAAAGCAAGTGTACGAAGTCAGCGGTACAGGAGCTGATTCTCCATTGTTTCAAAAAAGAAAACTAAAGCAACGGGACGTTCAGTATGTCCCAAGTTCCAAAGGGATTTGTCACTAAGATCTGGTCCTAAACAAAACAACAACCCATGAAATAACTTGATTGTGGCTTTCCTGTAATGTCGACATAGCAGAAAATTCACTCTGAATAAAAGACTGTTGCAGCACCTTGGTTAGTCTGCATACAGGTACTAACAGCTGTGGTTGTTAATGTTACCGTTGGCTATAACCTCAGGTGACTACGGCATCGGGAACCAAGTGCTTTGCTTGTCGCTCGGCTGCAGAGAGAGACAAATGGATCGAGAACCTTCAGAGAGCGGTCAAGCCCAACAAGGTGAAGTGAGAGAAAGGGATGTGTCTCTCTCTCTCCTCCCTGTCTGCCGCCATTGTCTTGTTTTCAGTTAGGAGCGCACCGCTTCATTTCTATGTGTGTCTACACCATTCTGTGTTTGTGTGTGTCTGTGTCGGACGATACAGCGGCTATAACAACATGCACATGTTGTTTGAACGGTAGCTGCACCAAACACATATCAAAAAAATAAGATGCTAGGTAGGTCAGCCTTCTGGATCTGTCCTGAGTAAAACAAGTATTCTGATTTTGGTTGTTGAAATATCTCGCTTACTGTAAAAAAGGAAGCCGCCATGTGGCAGAAGTAAAGCTGTGTATGTGACAGCAACCGGGGACCAGAAGTTATTAAGCTGAACTGAGGTGAAACATCATCCGAGTCAAATGACTCATCCAGATGCTTGGGTCGCAGGGGTCCTGGCTGAGTCAATGAGCTCCAAGGACTTGGCTCACTCAACACCCCCCCCCCCCCCCCACACACACACACACCTACACACACATCTACAGAGATAAGACAAATGCAAACACAGAGATACTCATTATGCCTATTAATTTCTGGTCTCTTAATCCGAATGCTGTCATGAGTCTTGAAATGCTTGTTCTTTTAAAAGAGAGCAGCCCCTTCTCTGTATTTCAATACACGTGGAGATAAACAGGAAGTGAATGTGGACAGGAAGTGGAGATGATAAAGGAGGGGACAGGACAGCGTGAGTAAGGACTAAAACCTGTGCTGTTGGCAGCTACATGCGTTCACTAGCAAATTGAGCCACCAGATGCCCAGGCCATTCAAACTGAGCTTTGGGAGCAGCAGTGATGACATTGGCTCTGGTTTTGACACGGCACACAAACTAAGGATGCACGATATTGAAATTTTTGCTAATATTTGATAACTAATCATTTCCATGGTCATTTTGAATGGTACCTATCAGATATTTTTCGTTTCATTACAATGCCACCATGTGTCTTAGTGTCCTTAGTGTCCTTTTCCCTTTATTATACTGTAACTGCAATGCCTGCTGCAGATGCAGATGTCTAAAAAAAAACCCCACTGATTTACTTACTGGTTTGTTTACCTGTCCTGATTTATTACCACACTGTTTCACTGAAGGAGATGACCAAAATTTACTACAACTTAATGGAGAAAACATGTAATATTTATTTTCATATAACATATTCAAACATCGGCCCTGTGATGGCCTGGCATCCTGTCCAGGGTGTCCTCTCGCCTGCTGACCAATGACTGCTGGGATAGGCTCCAGTGTCCCCACAACCCTGAGAGCAGGATAAGCAGTTTGGATAATGGATGGATGGATATTCAAACATCTTTGCTCTTACATGTGTTCTGCAACAGGTGGATCTTTAAAGCTTCCCTGTAAAATGCTGACAATCACACTGTTGCCTCAAGTCAAAATAATTTGTTGTAACTATCCAAAGGGGGAAATTTGCTCCCCTCAATCATCTCAAAACCTTTTTAGAAGTAAACGTAAAGTTAAATATTAACTCTCTCCATTCAAAATAGGCTACAAATTGTCACATTGAAACAGAAATAGCCCACACTGCAGACATTTCTTTGTAGGCTGTACCGCCACCTGTCTCTGCATCAACACAGGTCACATAATTAATGCGTTGGTTTTTTGGTGCGACATTTGGTGCATAATTTTGATATCTGTCCCGATACCGATAACACATTTTCAAGCAATTTTTGCCGATACCGATAAGCTGATCAACATACCTTGCACCTCTAACACAAACGGAGAGCTTAGCAACTTTGGTTATTGCTGATGCTGAAGTATTTGGCCATCTAAATGAGGATTTTAGGAGTTCCAGCTGAGCAGGGGGCGAACAACAGGGGCATTTCAGCCCAGTTAGAATGAGTCAGCCCCCGCTGACAAAGACATCGCTCCGTGCAATCAACATAACACTGCTCCCACGGGGGATGTCAGATTTAGCTTGGGCTTTGCAATCATGATCAGGAAGTGCAGCTTTCTACAACATCACCACCACTCTCTGCCACTTTGCAGCACAAATGCATTCATGTCCTGTGTCTCTATCACACTCACAAGTCCAGTCAGACCATTTGATCGCACTGATTATTCTTATTATTCTCTTAAATTGTCGTTGCATCGCTGTCATCCTCTCCTTATCCATCTTGTTATATATATATATATATATATATATATATATATATATATATATATGTGTGTGTGTGTGTGTGTGTGTGTGTGTGTGTGTGTGTGTGTGTGTGTATGTATGTACACTCACTGGCCACTTTATTAGGTACACCTTGCTAGTACCGGGTTGGACCCCCTTTTGCCTTCAGAACTGCCTTAATCCTTCGTGGCATAGATTCAACAAGGTACTGAAAACATTCCTCAGAGAGTTTGGTCCATATTGACATGATAGCATCACGCAGTTGCTGCAGATTTGTCGGCTGCACATCCATGATGCGAATCTCCCGGTCCACCACATCCGAAAGGTGCTCTATTGGATTGAGCTCTGGTGACTGTGGAGGCCATTTGAGTACAGTGAACTCATTGTCATGTTCAAGAAACCAGTCTGAGATGATTCGAGCTTTATGACATGGCGCATTATCCTGCTGGAAGTAGCCATCAGAAGATGGGAACACTGTGGTCATAAAGGGATGGACATGGTCAGCAACAATACTCAGGTAGGCTGTGGCGTTGACACGATGCTCAATTGGTACTAAGGGGCCCAAAGTGTGCCAAGAAAATATCCCCCACACCATTACACCACCACCACCAGCCTGAACCATTGATACAAGGCAGGATGGATCCATGCTTTCATGTTGTTGACGCCAAATTCTGACCCTACCATCCGAATGTCGCAGCAGAAATCGAGACTCATCAGACCAGGCAACGTTTTTCCAATCTTCTATTGTCCAATTTTGGTGAGCCTGTGCGAATTGTAGCCTCAGTTTCCTGTTCTTAGCTGACAGGAGTGGCACCCGGTGTGGTCTTCTGCTGCTGTAGCCCATCTGCCTCAAGGTTCGACGTGTTGTGCGTTCAGAGATGCTCTTCTGCATACCTCGGTTGTAATGAGTGGTTATTTGAGTTACTGTTGCCTTTCTATCAGCTCGAACCAGTCTGGCCATTCTCCTCTGACCTCTGGCATCAACAAGGCATTTTCGCCCACAGAACTGCCGCTCACTGGATATTTTCTCTTTTTCGGACCATTCTCTGTAAACCCTAGAGATGGTTGTGCGTGAAAATCCCAGTAGATCAGCAGTTTCTGAAATACTCAGACCAGCCCGTCTGGCACCAACAACCATGCCACGTTCAAAGTCACTTAAATCACCTTTCTTCCCCATTCTGATGCTCGGTTTGAACTGCAGCAGATCGTCTTGACCATGTCTACATGCCTAAATGCATTGAGTTGCTGCCATGTGATTGGCTGATTAGAAATTTGTGTTAACGAGCAGTTGGACGGGTGTGCCTAATAAAGTGGCCGGTGAGTGTATATATATATGTATGTGTGTGTGTGTATATATATATATATATATGTTTCAGCCCAACGTTTTTTTAATTTTTTTATATGTTTCAGCTCAAGTTTTTTGTTTGAGCTCAACATTTTTGTATTGAAAAAGTAAAAAACGTTAAACAGATACAGGAAACACATACAGGAAAAAAGTATTAAACTTTTTTTAAACTGTATCTGTTGATATATATATATATATATATATATATATGTATATATATATATATATATATGTATATGTATATATATATATAAAATTTTGTGTTTATACAAGTTTTTTTTGTTTGTTTTGTTTTGGTATTTCGAGCTGCATTTATTTGAAGCGATTGTTCCCTCCAAAAAAAACCCCTCTCACACCCACAGAGTTAAAGTGGGATGTTGTGAACCCCTTACCTGTTATCGATCAACGATCAGAATAAAGACCCTAAAATCATATTTGAATGTCCCGTGTGTAATTCCCCCGGCTTCAGATATATATAATCCAGTGATTGACAGCTGATGATTGCTTATGGAATGAAACAGGCTTGTACTGTCTCATCAAGAACTTGCTTGACTCACTGGATTATTTTGCTCCTTATTTGTTGAGCACTTTCCCTACTGTTGAGTGTTTCTTTAAACAAAGTTTATATATATATATATACACTACCGTTCAAAAGTTTGGGATCACCCAAACAATTTTGTGTTTTCCATGAAAAGTCACACTTATTCACCACCATATGTTGTGAAAT
The DNA here is from genome assembly GCF_029633865.1 of Lampris incognitus. Taxonomy (NCBI): domain Eukaryota; kingdom Metazoa; phylum Chordata; class Actinopteri; order Lampriformes; family Lampridae; genus Lampris; species Lampris incognitus. Next base: position 48,814,221 of record NC_079219.1, read on the forward strand.
GAATAGAAAATAGAGTCAAGACATTGACAAGGTTAGAAATAATGATTTGTATTTGAAATAAGATTTTTTTTACATCAAACTTTGCTTTCGTCAAAGAATCCTCCATTTGCAGCAATTACAGCATTGCAGACCTTTGGCATTCTAGCTGTTAATTTGTTGAGGTAATCTGGAGAAATTGCACCCCACGCTTCCAGAAGCAGCTCCCACAAGTTGGATTGGTTGGATGGGCACTTCTTTGAGCAGATTGAGTTTCTGGAGCATCACATTTGTGGGGTCAATTAAACGCTCAAAATGGCCAGAAAAAGAGAACTTTCATCTGAAACTCGACAGTCTATTCTTGTTCTTAGAAATGAAGGCTATTCCATGCGAGAAATTGCTAAGAAATTGAAGATTTCCTACACCGGTGTGTACTACTCCCTTCAGAGGACAGCACAAACAGGCTCTAACCAGAGTAGAAAAAGAAGTGGGAGGCCGCGTTGCACAACTGAGCAAGAAGATAAGTACATTAGAGTCTCTAGTTTGAGAAACAGATGCCTCACAGGTCCCCAACTGGCATCTTCATTAAATAGTACCTGTTAGAGCCCGTTTGTGCTGTCCTCTGAAGGGAGTAGTACACACCGGTGTAGGAAATCTTCAATTTCTTAGCAATTTCTCGCATGGAATAGCCTTCATTTCTAAGAACAAGAATAGACTGTCGAGTTTCAGATGAAAGTTCTCTTTTTCTGGCCATTTTGAGCGTTTAATTGACCCCACAAATGTGATGCTCCAGAAACTCAATCTGCTCAAAGAAGTGCCCATCCAACCAATCCAACTTGTGGGAGCTGCTTCTGGAAGCGTGGGGTGCAATTTCTCCAGATTACCTCAACAAATTAACAGCTAGAATGCCAAAGGTCTGCAATGCTGTAATTGCTACAAATGGAGGATTCTTTGACGAAAGCAAAGTTTGATGTAAAAAAAATCTTATTTCAAATACAAATCATTATTTCTAACCTTGTCAATGTCTTGACTCTATTTTCTATTCATTTCACAACATATGGTGGTGAATAAGTGTGACTTTTCATGGAAAACACGAAATTGTTTGGGTGATCCCAAACTTTTGAACGGTAGTGTATATATATATATATATATATATATATATATATATATATATATATATATATATATCCAGCCCCTTTGATTCATTACATCTCACCTTCCTGCCCTCTTCTCAGCTTCTCAGCTCCATTCTTTTTCTGTCAAGTTCACAGACTGACCTACTATTGCCCATTGTGTTGTCATTTATATCCTTTCTCTCTCTCTCTCTCTCTCTCTCTCTCTCACTTACACACACACACGCACACACACACACAAAATGTGGTCCCACAGCTTGGATTTAATGATGTGTTTGTTCTTTTTTTGTACTCATGTCTCATCTTCATCTTCATTCATGTCATCCTCTGTCTGTAAAGCCTTACAAAGAACCTGTTAAAAGTGCTGTATGAATAAATTTGAGTTGACTTCATTTCTGTGCAGGACAACAGCCGGAGAGTCGACAATGTGCTCAAACTGTGGATCATAGAGGCCCGCGAGCTTCCAGCCAAGAAGCGCTACTATTGCGAGCTTTGTCTGGACGACATGCTGTATGCCCGCACCACCAGCAAGCCCCGGACTGACACCGTCTTCTGGGGGGAGCACTTTGAATTCAACAACTTGCCAGCTGTCCGCAACCTACGCCTTCATCTATACAAGGAGACGGACAAAAAAAGACGCAAGGTGAGGAAGAGTTTTCTTGAGCAACTTGATGTCAGCAGCTATTCAGTTGTACCAAACACAGCAACATGGAAAGTTGAATCAGTTCATGTGGACACAATGTTCACTAAGAGCAACACTTCATCACTCATGATCACGTTTCTCTCAATAGACGTTGTGTCCAGGTGATTCAACCTTCTGTGATTTCCTTACCTGGAGTATTGAGCATGCATAAAGACAAAACACAGCGGGGCGTCCGGGTAGTGTGGTGGTCTATTCCGTTGCCTACCAACACGGGATCCCATTTTGAATCACCGTGTTGCCTCCGGCTTGGTCGGGCATCCCTACAGACACAATTGGCCGTGTCTGCAGGTGGGTATGTGTCCTGGTCGCTGAACTAGCGCCTCCCCTGGTCAGTCGGGGCGCCTGTTCGGGGGGGAGGGGGAACTGAGGGGAATAGTGTGATCCTCCCACGCACTACATCACCCTGGTGAAACTCCTCGCTGTCAGGTGAAAAGAAGTGGCTGGCGAACTCCACATGTATTGAAGGAGGCATGTGGTAGTCTGCAGCCCTCCCCGGATTGGCAGAGGGGGTGGAACAGCAACCGGCATGGCTCGGAAGTGTGGGGTAATTGGCCAAGTACAATTGGGGAGAAAAACGAGGGGGGGGAAATCCCCCCCCCAAAAAATAGACAAAACAGCGATGTTTCAATCTTTAATTCAGTTTTGCCCTGTGACATGGCTTAAAACTGCACTATGGACAATTCATGAGAAGAAAACACCATGAATGTTATAATAGTATATAATAGTTATTTACAAATTCTTAGAACTGATTTCAATTTCATCACATTTCCAAAAAATGGTATTTTGGAAAAAAGGAAGCCGACAGTAAGCCTGAAACATTCTCCTTATAAATGTAAATGTACTATTATTGTGGTGGCACGACAAAGATAAGAGTTTCTCTCCACCTTCAAAAATGTTTCATCCCAGGGATTCCCCATGACTCTTGGGAGCTTATATTTAGTCAGTACAAAAGCTCTTTACGCATTTTTCTTTTACTTCTTTCCCTGCTACACCTTACTAAAAGTAGAAAAAGAGCAGTGTTCGCCACATGATCACTTTCTGAGAGAATCATCCATTAACCTCGACTGTCTTCTTTCTTCTTTTTTTTTTCCAATCGTAGGAAAAGAGCACATATCTAGGACTGGTTAGCATCCCCATCTCAAGCATCACTGGACGACAGTTTGTAGAGCAGTGGTATCCGGTCATCCAACCCAGCGTCCTCACTAAAGGGGCCGGGGTGGGAGGGGGAAAGATCATCAATGCATCCCTACGCCTCAAGTCCCGCTACCAGACCATGAGCATACTGCCCATGGAGCTGTATAAGGAGTTTGCAGAGTACGTCACGAATAACTATCGCACCCTGTGTGCCGTGCTGGAGCCCGTCCTGAGCGTCAAGAGCAAAGAGGAAGTGGCCTGTGCACTGGTGCATATATTACAGAGCACAGGGAAAGCTAAGGTACGAGATGCTGACTCTTCAAAAGGACCTGGAGGTGACTTGTAAATGTTTGTTTTGGGGGAACATTTTGTTCCTGATGATATGTATGATCGAATAGAAGTGAAAAGCAAGGCTTATTTTTTGAGAAACAGAAAAATTTTTTTTTATACCTTTGTTCAAACAACGCAGTCTTAACAAACAAAGCATTTTTGTACAACTTATTTGCAGGGCACAAACGCCAATGTATCGATGAATGAGGACGTGACTGAGGACACTGGCTCAGATTGACTTTTACATCAATGTGGATTATAGCGCTTATCGTCCTGCCCTCTGGATCCTTACCCTCACCTTAACCGCACTATACCCATACCTATTAACCATCTCTAATCTAATTCCTAAACATAACCATTTCTAATCTTATACCTAAACTTAACCATCTCTAATCTAATAACTGAACATAACCATCTCTAATCTAATAGTAATAAAAACGGTTGATCTGAGTGGATGTCCTTTTTGATATACTCATACATCGATATGTTGAAATGCATCACATGCATGTGACAGAATATGATTTGACACATCGGCATGTGGTCCTGCAAGGCAAGACTTCAGGTTTAATATGCATTCTTGTCATGAAGTGGTGTCATCATATCTGGCCCTGCAAAACCAGCTGACATGGATCATATTCATGTGACAGACATTGGCAGCCATCATATTTCAGGAACTGCAGCGAAGTTGTAAGTGTATATCTTGTCTTGTGAGAGTGGATTGTTTCAAATTAATGTAGTTTAATATAGCAGGGATGGGCGGCACGGTGGTGCAGTGGTTAGCGTGGTTGCCTCACAGCAAGTCGGTCCTAGGTTAGTCCGGGGTAGTCCAACCTTGGGAGTCGTCCCAGGTCATCCTCTGTGTGGAGTTTGCATGTTCTCCCCGTGTCTGCATGGGTTTCCTCCAAAGACATGTAGGTCAGGTGAATCGGCCATACTAAATTGTCCCTTGGTGTAAATGTGTGTGTGTGTGTGTGTGTGTGTGTGTGTGTGTGTGTGTGTGTGTGTGTGTGTGTGTGTGTGTGTGTGTGTGTGTGTGTGTGTGTGTGTGTGTTGGCTCTGTGATGGCCCGGCGGCCTGTCCAGGGTGTCTCCCCGCCTGCTGCCCATTGACTGCTGGGAATGTTGTTGGGTATGATGTTATGATGCTCCAGCATCCCTGCGTCCCTGAGAGCAGGATTAGCGGTTTGGATGATGGATAGATGGATAACAGGGATATCATGATTACATACTCTGACTTTTTCTCACCCCCAGGATTTCCTGTCAGACATGGCGATGTGTGAGGTAGACAGATTCATCGACCGAGAACACCTTATCTTCAGAGAGAACACTCTGGCAACCAAAGCCATAGAAGAGTACCTCAAACTGATCGGACATAAGTACCTCAAGGATGCAATAGGTGAATAGATGCATGTGAACACTTGAAATTTAAATTTGCTGCTATTTAAACTGACCCGGCGGCCTGTCCAGGATGTCTCACTGCCTGCCGCCCAATGACTGCTGGTATAGGCTACAGCATCCCCATGACCCTGACAGCAGGATAAGCGGTTTGGATAATGGATGGATGGATGGAAGTCAACACAACATATGCTGAAGTGATTTCATTTCAAATGCAAGAGATGATCGATCATTTCAAAGTGGCAAAATATTTGATGTTGGTCAGACTCTTTAGGAGATCTAATAAAAATGTTCACTAAATTCCTTTTTTTGTACATTGACTTCCTGACCAAAACAGAATCAAGACTAAATAGAGGGGTCCGGTCTGACATCATTTTGTAGTAACATACAGTAGTCACAAGATGGTGGATGGTTCACTGTCCCAAACTCTATTCTCTGTTTCCATGAAACAAATATTTGCCTTAAATAGAGTCTGTGATCGACAGGAAAAGCCATGGAAGGATTTTTTTTCTGAGCTAAATTCTATATTTTGATGGCACACATGAATTTTCAAACAAGGAATCTGTTGCTAAAAAGATGCTGTTGACAGTTTGACTACACATTGTCAATAGAAGAGTCTCCCACCAATTACATTTGCAATCTTGTTCTTGTGAGTAAATGACTGTCTCAAAAGTGATTCCATAAGACGGCATTTGACTTGAAGAACAAAATCAGTAGGTGAATTAATTCTGTGTGAAACACGTATCTTATTTGGGGAGATTTAGTTTTTTCAAATAAGAAGATTATAATGGGGATTTAGTTGTGTGTGGTTAATATTGTCCCACAAAGTGACAACGTGGCTGAGTTGCTGTATTGACCCTTATGATGTTATATACTGCTTTGGTCTCGCTACACCTTTGCAGGAGAGTTCATTAGAGCCTTATATGAGTCAGAGGAGAACTGTGAGGTAGACCCAATGAGAACGCCGCCCTCAGTGCTCCCCGACCATCAGGCCAATCTCCGCATGTGCTGTGAGCTGGCGCTCTGCAAGATCGTCAACTCCCATTGGTGAGTTTTAGATAGATAGATGAATACTTCATTGATCCCAAGGGAAATTGAAGCATCATTACAGCTTGCGTAATCCAAAAGAACACAATATAAAAAATGCACACAATAGCAAGATATAAAGCAAAAAATATATAGAGAATATACGGAATATAAAGAACTAAACTAAACTGAAGTACTTGATGCCTATAAAATAAAATAGAATAACGATATATATACAGTGCATCCGGAAAATATTCACACCCCTTCACTTTCCCCACATTTTGTTATGTTTCAGCCTTATTCCAAAATGGATGAAATTATTTTTTTTCTCATCAATCTACACACAATACTCCATAATGACAAAGTGAAAAAGGTTTTGTAGAAATTTTTGCAAATTTATTAAAAACAAAAAACTGAAATATTGCATGTACATAAGTATTCACACCCTTTGCTATGACACTCAAAATTGAGCTCAGGTTTATCCTGTTTCCACTGATCATCCTTGAGATGTTTCTACAGCTTGATTGGAGTCCACCCGTAGTAAATTAAATTGATTGGACATGATTTGGTAAGGCACACACCTGTCTAAATAAGGTCTCACTGTTGACAGTGCATGTCAGAGCAGAAACCAAGCCATGAAGTCAAAGGAATTGTCTGTGGACCTCCGAGACGGGATTGTATTGAGGCACAGATCTGGGGAAGGGTACAAAAAAATTTCTACAGCTTTGAAGGTCCCAAAGAGCACAGTGGTCTCCATCATTTGTAAATGGAAGACATTTGGATCCACCAGGACTCTTCCTAGAGCTGGCCGCCCAGCCGAACTGAGCAATTGGGGGAGAAGGGCCTTGGTCAGGGAGGTGACCAAGAACCCGATGGTCACTCTGACAGAGCTCCAGCATTCCTCTATGGAGATGGGAGAACCTTCCAGAAGGACAACCATCTCTGCAGCACTCCACCAATCAGGCCTTTATGGTAGAATGCCCAGACGGAAGCCTCTGCTCAGTAAAAGGCACATGACAGCCCACTTGGAGTTTGCCAGAAAGCACCTAAAGGACTCTCAGACCATGAGAAACGAGATTCTCTGGTCTGATGAAACCAAGATTGAACTCTTTGGCCTGAATGCCAAACGTCACGTCTGGAGGAAACCAGGCACCTCTCATCACCTTGCTAATACCATCCCTACAGTGAAGCATGGTGATGGTAGCATCATGCTGTGGGGATGTTTTCCAGCGGCAGGAATTGGGAGACTAGTCAGGATCGAGGGAAAGATGAATGGAGCAAAGTACAGAGAGATCCTTGATGAAAACCTGCTCCAGAGCGCTCAGGACCTCAGACTGGGGCGAAGGTTTACCTTTCAACATGACATCGACCCTAAGCACACAGCCAAGACAATGAAGGCGTGGCTTCGGGACAAGTCTGTGAGTGTCCTTGAGTGACCCAGCCAGAGCCCAGACTTGAACCCCATTGAACATCTCTGGAAAGACCTGAAAATAGCTGTGCAGTGACGCTCCCCATCTAACCTTATAGAGCTCGAGAGGATCTGCAAAGAAAAATGGGAGAAATACCCCAAATATAGGTGTGCCAAGCTTGTAGCTTCATACCCAAGAAGACTTGAGGCTGTAATCGCTGCCAAGGGTGCCTCAACCAAGCACTGAGTAAAGGGTGTGAATACTTATGTACATGCAATATTTCATTTTTTTATTTTTAATAAATTTGCAAAAATTTCTACAAAACCTTTTTCACTTTGTCCTTATGCAGTATTGTATGTAGATTGATGAGAAAAAAAAGGAATTTAATCCATTTTGGAATAAGGCTGTAACATAACAAAATGTGGGGAAAATGAAGGGGTGTGAATACTTTCCAGATGCACTGTATATGTATGTATGTATGTCAATATAGATGTAGAGAACCAAAACTTTTAATACATAGCAGTACAAGCTTGTTTCATGCGCTCTTCATTTGTTGAGCACATCTATATGTATATCTCAAGAGCGTTGGTATAAAAATTAAAATATAGCAGATTTACATTGAGAAAAAGATGCAACATCATGCCCTCATGTCCAGTTATTGCACAGTTATTGTATATTGCATGTAATAGCAATCCGACAGATGTAAGTTACACATAATAAGATAATAAATAAGTGTTCTTTAGGATATATGGGATGTCCTTGAATTAAATTATTACAGAATGAGTGACAGTATGCAGTATTGAATAAGAAAAATATTGTGGCGAGTTTGCGTGGAGAATGAGAGGAAGAGATTTCTTTTGATCGCAACTCCCCTGTCTCATATACCACACGACCCTGGGAGTGCACCTTTATTTTGCCCCTCCCCAATGGTTGTCGAACAATGGCTTCCCTTAACCCGGTCACTCTGGAACACATCAGTCTTAGTCATGGTCCTGCAGTCAGTCAGTAAAATAGTCGTCTACCCAGTCCAAGTCCAAACCCCAAACAAACAATACAACAATAATCAAAACATGAACACGACATTAATAAAACAATGATCTGAACATGTACGTAACAGTCCCATAATTCCTTACGCTTCCCCAGCGCATAGACATCATCAGTCCAGCAACCACCTTCCCTGGTCGCTACAATATAAAAATGTAAGTTTATGCTGTTGCCTCAGTGTCCACCTAGGACGCTGTGGTCAGTATTGTGGCTGGATGGGGAGGAGTTATGCAGTTCTATGGCTGCTGGCAGGGACGATCTCCTGTGGTGTTCTGTGAAGCACCTTGGGGGGATGAGTCTGTTGCTGAAGGTGCTCCTGTGTTTGATCAGTGTGTTGTTGAGTGGGTATGACGCATTGTTCATGATGGCCAACAGTTTGGTCAGCATTTTCTTTTCTGACACCATTGCCAGAGAGTCCAGAACTGCTCCCAGCACAGACATTTCATCAATTCATAAGACGCATGAGATCATAGATGAAGCCTCACACAGTAAATGACAAAACTCCCTCATAACCAGTGGTGCAGTTGAGATTAACCATACCTAAATGCAGCTTACCCACCTTTTCGTTTGCAGACAATGCCCACTGAACAAGTGGACTTTACATCAACATGGTGGCTATGCATTTATTCTTATCTAGCTCAGAACATATCTGGCTAAATGTAGCCCGCTTTTACACCAAACTGTTTGATTATGATATTAGCATGTATTGCAGAAACAACTTAGGACACAATGCAAGTCCATACAATATGTTATAATAATTTGCTTTTGTTTTAGTATTGGTGCTTTAGGCTAAGATTTAGACACCTTACTAGACTTTCACTTTTCAACCAACTTGAGCTCATTGTAAGCCTATACCATTTAGATCTCTTTTAGATGTTTAATCACCATAGAATGTGTATTGGGTTGGGTATTGGTAGTTTAGCCAGCTGACAATCTGCATTACATAAATCCATAGTACACCTCAGAGTGAAAAGTATCAAAATTATGCTAAAGAGAATAGTGCATTTCAACAGGAAAATACATAAATTAATACTTTTCTGAAAATTGGCCCTCATTGGTGGGCTATAGTCTACCCCTTTTATAAACATAATTGCTCATAACAATCCCAGAGAGGTTTGGTTCCTCCTCATCTGTCCATTCATCCTCTCTAACAGTGTGTTCCCGCGGGAGCTGAAGGAAGTCTTCGCCTCCTGGAGAGTTCGCTGTGCGGAGCGAGGCCGGGAGGACATTGCCGACCGCCTCATCAGCGGCTCCCTGTTCTTACGCTTCCTGTGCCCTGCCGTCATGTCCCCCTCGCTCTTCAACCTCACCCAGGAATACCCCGACGAGCAGACATCCCGCACCCTCACCCTCATTGCTAAAGTGGTGCAGAACCTGGCCAACTTCTCCAAGTCAGTTTGTTCACAACACTTTTTGAGTTTTCTCATCAATTTTGGGCATTCTGGTCCCTTCGAAAAAAGTTTACTTCTCTGCACTTTTAGTATACCTCTTTCAAACCAAAAATAAGCAAGAGCACTGTTATTGTACTTTTTTTTGTATTTGCAAAATGTAAAGTTGAGAATGGTATATTTAAACTTTATTTTTCAGATTTGCTGAATACCTTTTTAACACACTTTTAGTATTTATGTAAGTCACCTCAATGGATACATTTCAGTCCCAACAGTATATTTCAAGTACACTTATAAGTGTACTTCTATATATTATATTTTCTTGTTTGTACAGCAGCACACTGCTAAAACTCAGCTCACATGCTACGTTAACACCAACTGTCTAAAAAAATGGCTTTCGGGTGTCTGGGTAGCATAGCGGTCTATTCCGTTGCCTACCAACACGGGGATCGCCAGTTCGAATCCCTGTGTTACCTCCAGCTTGGTTGGTCAGGGCGCCTGTTCGGGAGGGGGGGGGACTGGGGGGAATAGCGTGATCCTCCCATGTGCTACGTCTCCCTGGCGAAACCCCTCACTGTCAGGTGAAAAGAAGCAGCTGGTGACTCCACATGTATTGGAGGAGGCATGTGGTAGTCTGCAGTCCCCCCCGGATCAGCAGAGGGGGCGAAGTAACGACCAGGACGGCTCGAAATAGTGGGGTAATTGGCTGGACAGAATTGGGGAGAAAAAGGAGGACAAATCCAAACAAAACAAAAAAAGAAATGGCTTTCATATTCTGTCTTTTTGTCCGGTTGTCTCTCAGTGTATATGTATACTTCTATCATTTTCTTTCTCTTTAATTCTGCTTTGTTCATTTCATCCTATCTACTTCCCACCTGCAGGTTTGGCAGTAAAGAGGAGTACATGTGCTTCATGAATGAGTTCCTAGAGATGGAGTGGGGCTCTATGCAGCAGTTCCTGTATGAGATCTCCAACCTAGACAGCGTTAGCAACGCCGGAGGTTTTGAGGGCTACATCGACCTGGGCAGAGAGCTGTCCATACTACACAGTCTCCTCTGGGAGGTCATGGCCCAGCTCAGCAAGGTATCATCACGCACTGTCAGGCTGACATCACACTGAACGTATGCATCCTCCTAAACCATTGTCCACTGGGGTCGATTTGAGGGGGGATTCCATCCTCCCTGTTAAACAAATTGACAAAAACCAAACTATTGTAAAATTGCCATCCCTTTTCTACCCCCTTTAGTTAATGGTACTGTGTGATGTATATCTTAATCAAGTAATGAAAGCAAGTGATTGTATTGACAGACAGACAGAGCCAGTACTAAAAATTGTCAATGGTGCTGTCAATGCTGGTCCTTTGACACACTGACACCCAACAGACCCATTATTAATTTTATTAGCTGTAGCTGTGTTTGTCCTGCTATGCTAACATCACAGAGTACCACGAACAGCCTGGCATGTTTTTAACCTTTAGATGGTTTTGAACCTGTAGATGTCAGCAAACTCATTAAAATGAACAAACTTTGTTTCTCCTCTTGCTTTTGCTTTTGTCACTAGCAGTCTTACTTTTTTTTTAGGGGGGGGGGACTGACTTTTGGGATTGCAACCAGCTTTTGCTAGGGTTGACTCATGTTTCAGGGAACAAATGGTTCTTAGAATGGATGAAAACCATATTCTCTTTGCTCTCATCACAGGATGCCATCATCAAACTCGGGCCCTTGCCTCGCCTTTTGAATGACATCAGCATGGCCTTGCGAAACCCCCACCTCCAAAGGCAGCCCAGCCATCAGACAGACAGGACAGAAAGGGTTCAGGAGAGACAGACAGAACGGCTGCTGTCCCGACCAAGCTTCAACAGGGGTGTCTCCTCCGAGTTCCAGAACCTTATGATGAGGGATCTCAACAGGTGATAACAATAACAACAACAGTAATAATAATAAGTACTTCATGGTCAAGACAAAAACATCACACAGAAACTAAATTGGAAATACAAAAACATACCATCAGAATCAGTTTGGGACTCTGAACCTCCTTTATGGGCCACTCTGCTGTTGGGAACAAGTGGTCATGGCTCCACTTAGCATTTAAAGCTTTTCTGCCATTTTGCCATCTGATAACTTTTGAATTAGATAACCTCTACAGCAATTTCACTACAACATCAACAGACAACAATTTGATATTGCATCTCGGGTAATTGCACTTTTCACTTGGTTTGAAAAGCATAGTTTTAACCTTACAGATAATGACAGTGATACATCATTGTCACTGTTTGTCAATTGAATTACATCATTGAAAACTTCTCCCATGCCTTGGCTGCTTTCTCCAGTTCCATAGATATCACTCGCTTGCCTTCTCCCACTTCTGGAGTATCCGGTGGAGGGGTCATGCCATCCCGCTCCCAGATGAGTTTCCAGGATCGTGACCATCCCCATCGAGCCTCCTCCAAAGATGTTTTTTATGTGACCCGCCCTCCCCTGGCCCGATCCAGTCCAGCCTACTGCACAAGCAGCTCAGACATCACAGAGCCAGACCCCAAGGTGAGTGCCTTTACACTGACTGGAGGAACAGTTGCACCGTTCAGTTAGTTTGTATCTCTCTTAGCCAAAATGATCTGCATGGTTGCCCACGCTTAGTAAGTAGCATTAAACATTGAAGAACACAATACTGTAGCATATCATGACACCCTCTTTTTTTCAACCTGTTGAACACCAAACTCGTCCTAGCAGTATTTCCAGGGAAATACTTGGAGCCTTTCCGATATCCAGGGCTCTAGGTAACAAATTCCTCCACACCTCCTCTACCTATGTCATCCGTGGCCACGTAACATGACAGAATAACAGAGGGCGCACCAGCCTTTTATATCCCTTATTACCTAGGTGCTCAGTGTCAATAAAAGCATATCTATGATGGACCTCCAGGATTCCCGAATGAACAGCGTGTCTAACCTGCAGTCGGTGGACATGCTCAACTCCTCCCAGGCCTCCATTGCCGGCATGGGCAGCTTCGGCGGGCTGAGCAGCGGAGGCGGTGGCGGCCTGGGGTCGGGCCTGAGCAGCCAGCTGCGGGCAGGCGGGCGGCTGTCAGCTGGCTCTGGTGGCTCCAGCATGTCTGGTGGCCTCCGGATAGGCCAGCTCGGCCAGATGGGTGCCACCACCGACTCGCTGTCCCAACAGCAGCAACAGCAGGCCGCCGCCATGCGCTACCCACTCTCGTTCCAGAACCCCCTCTTCCATCTGGCCACCGCTGACGGCCCACAGCAGCACCAACAGCTCCACCAACAGCACAGCCGGGCTCAACCTCCACCACCCCTGCTTCTTGCCCCGGAACCTGAGCCTTCGCACCAGACCTACATTCCCCAGTTTGCCCACGGCGGATTTTCCCGAAGTGAGGACCTGTCCACACTTAGGACCAGGGACAGTCACCTGGGACAACCCAGCATCATCCACTCGCACAGCTACAGTGATGAATACAGCAGGGCTGACTATGGACGGAGACAGATGTCCATGCATGTGCAGGTATATTTCTGCTCATTGTATTCTCATGGCATATCAACCATTTTCTATCAGTAACACATTCCCACTAAAGCAGTTATTGGCTGTGCCTATCATCTGAGTTACTGACACCTCAAACCCCATTATGAAAATATTTAGTTTCCATTCTAAGATAGCTTATTGGTGAAGTAATACTTTACATTGATAAACCATAAACTTGATAAGCTACGGTCAATGTTTTAGGTTTTGAAACAAGGAATGAAAAAGATAAACTGCATATTTCACCTATTTGCTCCTTAAGGATAACCTCCAACAGCAACAGCAAATGATGGGCATGACCTCCCAGACAGGAACCTCCCACTCCTCCCTGGCCACGCCCCCTTCCACAGTCCAACCGGTACGCCAGAGCTCTGTTGCACCACCTCCCACCCAACGAGTCAAATCACAGACCTCCCACCAGCTATCAGTTAGTGCAGCCGCTGCACCTGCTGCTCCGGCTAAAACAAGGCCGCAGAGTGGGAATCTCCTCCAGTCACCAGAGTCGGGCTATGGCGGCAGGCAGCAAGGGTCCCGGCAGCTGTCCGTCAAAGATAACACAGCCCCGGGTTTGCCCCACCAACAGAGTTCTGTCAGGGAGAGCCAGAGTCCACAGGGAACCACCAGTCAGAGCACTCAGCAGTCACCTCAGCAGCAGCCTCAACAGCAACAGCACCTGCTCAAACCCACCATGAGCAAACAGGTAAATTCAAAAACACAAATTCCTCTTCCACGTTCTCATCCACATAAGAAATGCTTTATGAAGGGTTTACAGGTGGTTACTAAAGCTGTGTATTGGCTAGAATTTGACAGCAGCATTAGTATCATGATGCAAACATCACCCTTCCATACAATTGTGGTATTATGATATTATAAACACTGTGGTAGATTTCAGTTTTTTTTTTCTAAATTGGAGAAGCATGTCATAAATAAAACACCTCTATGGATAAAATCAGCATAATCAGAGCCGTAGCTAGTTTGGCAATGGCAACGCCTGCTGTTGTTCTGGGCAGCCCTGTTACAGTATTGCACCTGTCACCTAGTGGTCAGAGATGTAAACTACACAATGAAGTAACGGTGCTGCCGCGCCCCTTTGTATAACATTTTAACATTAACCCTAGCGGTTGCTCATGACTTTATTAATGATTAAAAACTAATTTATCAATGTAAGCTGTCATAACTAGGGGTGTGCATCTCACCTACTGAGAGAGATTCCATTCGTTCTCGTTTTTTGATCAATAATCAGATGCATCTAGATTGATCTTAAGCCACCAAAACGTCGATATGATTCAATTCAGCCCTTTCTTGATACGATATAATGCAGTGTGATGTGATGTGATTCAATACAAAAGCGATGTCATAGTGCAAACAGGTCAATTTGAATTCTACTAATTTGTGACTGGTTTTAAGAGGGAATCCTAATAGATAATACAGCTACTCAATCCAGTAATGGGAGATTGAGAGAAGCATGGTGTTAACATCTGATCTGGAATCTCAGTTGTTGGTCGAAAAACATGAAATATTAGTGCAACTCTTGTAAAATCCAAAGTTAGCCCACACTTGTGATCTATAAGTGTTTGGTATTGCATTATTGGTCAATGAGAGGAACAAATAGAAACATGCTGAGGGATAACTTTTGAGAATACCAGAGAAACTCACAATGTAAAAGGAGCTGAAATGGCAAATATTAGATGCTAGAAAATAAAACATACACATGTCAATACTGGACTTAACAAATTCACTGAAGTCCGCATTGATTGTTCTGTGATTCCCTCCCAGCTTTTGTCCGATACAAGCTGTCTGAATTGATGTAGCCGTATCTGCCACATTAAGCTCGGCATATCGGTTTGAACTGGTGAATCATCACACCCCTAGTCTTACTGCATTACTAAACAGACTTTTGGTTGTCATAATTGGGAGCTTCTCCATAGACATTCTCTCAGAAAATATTTAACCAGTGATGACTGCCAATTCTCACTATCTTTGTCTAATCAGGTGTTTTATAAAAGTCTATGGAGACTCTCCCCTGAGCTCCCAGCCTGGCAACCTAGTCTTTTTATGAATGTATTATAACATCTTATAACTGATTCATAACACATGAATTACATGAAGTTATTAACTTTAATAAACAATTAGCAAACCCTTACAGACCCTTTATAAAGTATGAATTATTGTTAAATTCTACCTTCTATGGACGTCTGGATAGCGTAACAGTCTATTCCATTGCCTACCAACATGGGGATCGCCAGTTCGAATCCCTGTGTTACCTCCAGCTTGGTCGGGTGTCCCTGCAGACACAATTGGATGTGTCTTCAGGTGGGGAGCCAGATGTGGGTACGTGTCCTGGTCGCCGCACTAGCGCCTCCTCTGGTTGGTCGGGGTGCCTGTTTGGGGGGGGGACTGGGGGGAATAGTGTGATCTTCCCACGCGCTACGTCCCCTTGGTGAAACTCCTCACTGTCAGGTGAAAAGAAGCGGCTGGTGACTCCACATGTATCGGAGGAGGCATGTGGTAGTCTGCCGCCCTCCCTGGATCAGCAGGGAGGGTGGAGCAGCTATCAGGACAGGATTAAGAGCCCCCACTGGGTAAAAACTGTAAAATGTTTGAACTCATGAAACGAGAAGGTGATTGGTGATTGGGACAAAATGCTCCTCCAAATGGCTTGTGAAATGAAAAGTACTTTAATCTGCTTCGAAAGTCATGTTCTCACTTTTAATGCGCCGGCTTTTTTTTTTTTTGTCTCTCAGGGTTCTCAGTCTCCCTCTACCCTCAATCCCCCGACACCCGCCAATGAGCGAACAGTCGCCTGGGTCTCCAACATGCCTCACCTCTCTGCTGACATTGAGAGTTCCCGCATCGACCGTGAAGAATTCAAACTCAAGGAGTACTCTAAGAGTATGGATGAATCACGCATGGATAGGGTAGGTATCCCTCTTCAGTTCTCATCCTTTTAATATGTAACACTAATGTTGAAGAAAATCAAGGTACGTCTGTTGAGGCCACTGAGACTATGTCAGTGCTAATTCTTAGAAATGCAAAAAAGTTGTTTCCATCCACACTGAAATGTTAAAGCAATAGAAAAACACTTAAGTGCGGTCTTTTGGGCATGTGCATGCAACTTGACCAGCAGATTTACCTTGGGTCACATGACAGTCGTATTTTTGAAAGGCTTCATTTTCCACATCCACATTACAGTGTGAGCCTGGCTTTTTCAATTTTGTCCACTTTCAAAAAGTTACGCCTTCGGTAACCAAAAACGCCAGCTTAGTGTGGATGGAAGGCCAAAACAGCGAGAAAACGATGCATTTAGCATGGTTGTACTCTGAGCAGAAGTCACTAAGACTCTCTGAAGCAGCAGCCATTTTGACGTGTTTGTACAGCGGTGTTCAATAGGGTCCTCAGGTACCACCAGTTCTGCTGGTTTTCTATGCAGTACTCATGGCACCTGAGGACCTGATTGAGAAACATTGTGTTGCAGTATCTGAATACTGGCCCAATAACATTCACCTCTGCTTCATTCTGTCTGTCTGTCTGACTGTTTCTCTGTTGCAGGTCCGGGAGTATGAGGAGGAGATCCACTCCCTTAAAGAGCGCCTGATGATGTCCCACAAAAAACTGGAGGAGTACGAGAGGAGGCTCCTGACGCAGGAGCAGCAAACAAATAAGATCCTGCTGCAGTACCAGAACCGGCTGGAGGACAGCGAGAGGAGACTACGGCAACAGCAACTGGAGAAAGACTCCCAAATTAAAGGAATAATTAGCAGGTAAATGGAGGTCGTTGCTGGGACGGAGGAAGATAGCTGAACTGTCATATCTTTTCATTATGCAGCACCATGGCCAGCCACATTTTCTGTCATTATTATCTGAATTAATCCAATAATCCAATATAATCCAAATTGTGGTAGTGGTTGTAAAAATAGTCATAATCGCTCTTAATCTCACCGGGTTCCTCATATTTTAGTGGGTTTTAGAACATTTAACTCTGAACTCGCGGTTGTATCTTCAATTTTGCCAAATGGACATTTGGCATTTAGGAACAGAACTCTACTGTGTTTGATAAAAAAGAAGCGTAAGAGGTCAGCTTGACTCTTTTGACACAGTCCAAGTTCTCTGAGAAAGAGAGGGAGACACATATCAACAGCCAAATAAGAATAAGAATAGATAAGAAGAACAGATGTAATGAAGGACGGACTTAAGAAAGACCTTCTTAAAGGAAGAAGATCTATACATGATCTTATTTGACAAATAGGGCATTTTTCTACACTGGTTAGTTCTTTTCAGTAAACTTCTGCACAGTCAGTGTTGTAAAGTACTAGCATGACAGGGTTGTCCTCTATACTCTTGTTGCAAAGCTAACGTCATTATCTCGTCATAGGGACCGTTAGTTTCTTGTGAGTTATATTTGGATGACCTTGGAGAACTCCAGTTGACTCTAGCTGGTTTGTGTGAAAACGCGACGAGACAGTTTTTAAGTGAACTCCTTTATCTTTATTGATCAACTGCAAAATTAAGTCGCTGATGGGGGAAAAAGGAGCGCAATATTGATTTTATCTCAGTGGTATACAGGGACCACAGCCAATTGTTTGCTCTTTCTCAAGGATAAAAAGTTCCCTGAATGTTTTTACTCTCTATCTTTGAACATCTGCAGTATTCCTCTATTTCAGGAGAGCTCAGTTAATGGGAAAACAGTCAAATATTTTCTTGTTCACTTCCTTTAGTCTGTCGTCTGCAACTGCAGGGTAGATATATGTGACAAAGAACATTGCCACTTCTAATTCACTCCAGGAAAGAAGAAATGGAATGAAGACAGAGGAAGTCCTGGTTGTCTTTTTATGGGAAACCATCGCAAATCACCCAAACACCTTTCTATACTCCCTCCTGCTGCTGTACTTCTCAGTGGCAATTTTCTATGAACAAGTAGGCATACTAGTTGCTTTTTAACCAGATGTCTGGATAGTTCACGACTATCCTTATTAGCTCAATGATTGCCTGAACCTTCCACAAGATTAAATTATAAAAAACTCAAGAGGATTGAAAGTTTGGAATGCTGTAATATAAGAAATAACATGACTAAACTGCACTTTCTGAGCATCACAGTGCAGGCTTGGAAGCAAAGTTTGGGATCTTCTGCCGCAGGACGATGGAGGAATAAGTCATAACATAAGATCTTCCATTTTAAAGTCAAAGTGGTCAAGTACAAGTGTATGCACTGAAGGACTTCTCATATATCTTTCTGGGAAAAAAAATGAACATGAGGATCAGCACCTCTTTCCTTTATACAGACAGTGCTGTTGTGGAGCCTGAGCTGCAGACAAAACTTGAATCAGTCAACAAATGATGTATATTTATAACTGTAAAAGAAAGTGCAAATAGCTTATTTCAATAAATAAAACTTAAGACATCTGAACACTTAATGCTATTCCAATAGTGATTGCTCCACTGGAATATTGACTGGCAATTAACAACAGGTAAACTTACCGCAAATAAACAGCGTGAAGAGCGAGAGACATTCACGCTTCAGTTTCTAGAGGGTGGTTTTATTTATCATTTCTGTGACTTAGCTAACCAGTCTCGAGGTTTGGAGGATGCTCCCCAGTCAGGCCCAGTGGACTAGACAACAGGTCACAGTGGTCAGGCCTGCAGTGTAATCAGAATATGATCTAGTCTGGATGTAATCAAATCATACCATGCATGGAAGCAAAGCAAAGAAATTGAGTTTTTGGAACACTGAAATACCGTCTTATTTATTCTAATTTCATTTAAGTCTCCACACTCCTATCGAAGTGACAGGTGTGGTCATACCCCTGTGGACCAATGCAGAGTGCATCCTGGATGATTGATTACATAACTTTTTTTAACTTGATGTTCAGAAATATGTCGATGCCAATGGGACTTTGAGTTGTGGAAGATAAAGTTCTATGGTTTACATTATTGAGCACAGTTGGGGGGGGGGGAAATCAATATTTCATCATTCAATCCATTGAACAAATAAGAGTCCATTGAAAAACATTGACAGAGAATGTCATTTTAACACAGCAGTTAAAATTATTTTCCAGAATGAAAACTTCACAAAGCATTCTAACAAAAAGCCTTAAAGTTCTGTGGACAATGGCAAATCTTGGGTAAACCTAATGGCTGTCATCAGGCCAGACGAAACAAGGAACACTTATCACAACTTAATTTAAACCAAAGCCGAGTGTAGATTTTTAGATGAAGCTACATTTAATCCACTGGGACACTTACTTAGAGCACTTACATTAATCAGCATTTATATATTATTTTTCTTTGAAGTAATAATCAAATTATTTATCTATAGCTGTCCTATTTTTGTCTGTGGAAGTTTTCTGACAGCATTTTACCAATGAAAAATATCTCCCATGGGGCGTTAACTGCAAACTGACCAACAGAATATTCTTGGTTCTTGGAGAACTGCAGTGAGTTTGCAGTCATGTTTCTCTAGAGGAAATCTACATTCTAACTGTACAGGTCATATCAAATATTTTTAACTGTTGTCTATAGCCTATATTGAAGTCGGTGATGTAAGAGCCATAATGATAATGACATATATAAATATTATATATAGAAATACTGTATTGCTAAAATTATAAAATGTTAACCTTGCAATATCTAACTTTACGGAAGGAGATGTGCAATAATGGATAGATTTAGATTAGGTGCATAAACACGTACCTAGATCTACTGTGTGCATTGGCACATTCATATTTCCAGGTGCGATATATATTATGTATGCAATGTGTGCACATACAGAAATACATGAGTTACTTTCTGCCTATGAAAATTTATTCCAGGTGCCAACAATTTTACAAATCCAACTGAAACAGCACTCTATATATATATATACATATATATATATATACACACACACACACACACACGACCTTGAATACTGTAAAATGCACAACACCATAACAGAGACAAAATAACAGTGTGTTCTGCAGAGTTGGTTTCTAAGTTCAGACAAGATTTGGCATATCTGTATAGTGTTTGTGAATTTATCTGCATTTAAATGAAAGGTTGCAATGGCTATTGACTCTATTCATAAAAGCGATCTGTATGATTTTGCTGTATGTGCTCGGTTTCAGTTGTGATCTTCAGCCCGTCATTGCTGGTGTTTCAGTGACATGGTGGTCAGTAGTGTTATGAAAGACAGTTCCACAGTAACGTCAAACAATTTATTCACTTACGATATTATTTAATTTTTTTTGGGGGGGGGGGCAAAACTATTCTCCGGCTAATATTTTGTTTTCGGTATGTTCATCTCTCTTTTTGTAGCAAGCATTTCCTCATAGGCTGTATAGATTGTATTGCTTTGAAAAACATGTTAAACCTTTGCAAATACATTGTTGGTGGTGATGAGTTTGTGACTTGATGCAAGTGTGATTATAACTGGACTGACTCGTGTCTAACAGCAGCCGTGCGAGGGGACATTATCTACTTTGACACTGACCTGAGTCAAATAGCAGCTGCGGATAACTCTCAGAGATTGGGTTTAAATTTTCTGGTGCTCGTGTCTTTTCCCAGGCTGTGAACCTCACACTTCATTGTGCAGAGTCGGCTAAAACTGCAGCAACTGTTTGCAGCTCCTGTTTGATCAGGTCCACTTTTTACATATAATTGAATTAACATCGTTCTTTGAAACCTCTTGTCTCTTGCCTTCTTACTCTGTAGCAAAATACTGAGACACCATGACCTCAAGTTGATAGAAACCCACATCTTGATTGCATGTAAGACTCAACCTCATAAGTATACTACTTGAAGCGTAAATGGAAACTCTTTTTTTTTTTGGTGGGGGGGAAACATCACCCACCTGAGTCATTGTCTGCCTTCTGAAGTCATGTTCAAAACTTAAAATGCTGTATAACCATGTTACATTCCATTGTTTTATAGACAGTGCCAATATCTCTGTCATTGCTTATGATTGATTCTTTTCCCCAGTTTATTCTTTTGTAAACTAACTTAACACTGTATATTATTTATGGAATAAAACATCCAAACGCTTCTGTTTGAAACTTCGCCTGTGGATTTTCATTCTTTACTGGCGTTGCGTATCAGATAGGCTTCCTTGTGTTGTGTGTAAAGACATATGAATGTGCTGAGAGCGGCCTGCAGTGAAGAAATAGTGAGAATAGTTCATAAAACACAGTTTGGGTTGATTTACAATGCCCCCTTTAAAGTCAAATGTATGACCTCTAGTTCTTTGGTAAATGCACTAGAAGTCATACATGCATAAAAGAAGGATTCAAAGTACCTCCCTTCCAGATATTTGTTTTAATTTCCTCACCACTCATAACAGTACCAACCTTTCTGGTCCCGTTGTCCATGTATGTACCTTGGGACACAGTTTTACAACAACTCTTTGTAAATGTCAACCATTGCTTCCCAGCAGACACTTCATCAGCAGTGGTCTTGTTCCTATAGGACATTAATTGTAAACCCTGTCAACACAGACAGATGGGTGTTTTAAGGAAATAAAATTGCACTGAAATTTGCAACGCCAAATTCAGTAGAGATCATGTGAGAACAGCAGCTTTTTCATAGACAGTAACCTGATCTTTGCCATGAAGCTCACAGATATGTGCAGTAAAATGAGGTTAATGTTCTTGTGGTACTGCAGAGTTAATTATTGTGAGTAAGGTCCCTGAATGACCCCGAACGTATGATAGGTCAATAGGTCAGCCGCTCCCTGACATTACACATAATACTGCGGCGCAACCGCTCTAACTGGCAGCTTGCAAATACTCAGGCCATAAGCCTGCTCATACAAACCAAGCCATTGAACGTGTAATCAGACGGATTTACAGTCGGGGCTGCAGCGTGCACGCGCAGCATGCATGCTGCGATTCCCCTGGGATGAGCCGTCACCCGTCACATCATTGAGTTTGCGTGGCAACCTTGACGGAATTTGGCCCCGGTTGCACTGTGACAACCATTTGAAAACGAGATGAACCGGACAGAAATACCACAAAGAACCCCGGGTTGGCAAAAATAAAGAGCGGGCATCACTGGTGGAAACTGCCCCTCTGAAGTGCCTCTGAAAGCGCGGCTTGAGTTTCTGGTGCCGAGTGTCCGTATTGGCATGAGTGAGCAGGCTGCCCGGCAGGGATTCAGATATGAGATACATGTGAGAAAGGTAACTGACATCCTGTTGTCGTCTTCCGGTGGTGTTTTTTCTTTCTTTTCTTTCTTTTTTCTTTTTTCTGGAGATGATATTGGAGTGCAGATGGTTGTTTACATGGTTGACTTCCAAAAGCTTCCGCCATGCAAAGTATCTATTTAACTCACAATGTCTGTCTTTCTCCCTCTCTTCCATCCCCTTTCCTTCTTTCCCGCTCTCTCTCTCTCTCTCTCTCTCTCTCCGTCTCTCTCTCTCTTTTCCAAGACTCATGGCTGTGGAGGATGAGATAAGAGGAGGAGCCATCATCGAGCCAAAAACCAGAATGTTCGCTGATCAGGTCTGTGAGGCCTCTATCTCTCTATCGCTCTGTTTCTCTCTCCCTCGTCGAGCCTGTACGGTGGTCTGTGCTTTTTCCTCCCCCTTGTTATTATTTTTATAAAAATGGTTTAAGTTCCATCGTTGTCACTACTATTGGGTCTGGTCTCTGTGTATGTGGTCCCTCAGTTTCAGTTTGTCTTGGCCTGTCCCTGAACTGTCCCTGTGTTTGACTTTGACTGCCATCTGTCTGCCAACATGATTGGGTGCTTCACAGATCAGAGTTTTGTTTTTCATTCCGTGATTCAAGCTGTTGACACGTCTTGACTCTACCTGGGTTGTGACCACGTCTGGCTCTGTAACACTACTGACACAAATGTGCTACTGTTTCCGCTGAGCATGTCAGGTCAACTTTTGAAACCTGCTTCCTACATGCAATGTACCAGATGTACATTCAGGCCATATGCTGCGTTGTGGTGCTGTGTTTCTGGAAGCTTCCCACAATGCATTTCATTTCATGCTCTCAACTCCCTGGTTCCTTTATCCTCCCGTCAAATTGGAAGAGCCCGCCTTTGAGCATGAGCCAAACAGCAAGCAACATGTGTGTGTGTGTGTGTGTGTGTGTGTGTGTGTGTGTGTGTGTGTGTGTGTGTGTGTGTGTGTGTGTGTGTGTGTGTGTGTGTGTGTGTGTGTGGAGAGATTCAGAGCCAAAGAGAGTGAAGAAATGTTTACTGTGGCCAATACATGTCTCAAAGAAAAGCTGCCCCTCATTTTCCTCAGTTATTTATACTCACGAATTCACAGACACTTGACCATGTTGTCAACCAACAGCTCAGTCTGTTTCCACACCTTTTCCTATATCATCACGTGGCTCTAGAACCGATTTAACTTAATGCTAAATTATCATTGCTGTATATTTCTATATTTATCTAGTAGTCCTAGAGCTTTATAGCAGAGACTGGTCTAAGGATGGGCTCTTACTTAAAGACGATGTGAAATGACAACTGACTTTATCTTGTTAGCCCATTTGCTAGCTGATTTTGTTATGGTGCGCCTATTCAACAGCTTGCAGCAAAAGAAAATCACAAAATTTTCGTTTTTACTTGTTTTACATGAAAATCTTATTTGCCTTAACTTCCTCAAAATTCAGTTTTTCACGATTGCTTTACTGAGTCAAAGATCAGCAGGTGAATAACATTACAACCAATTACATCATAAATGTTTTTCTAGCATACATTCAAATCCGAAAAGAATAAATCCCATCATCCCTCCCCGAGATGTGTCCCACCCTAGTATCCTATTTCACTTGGAAATACACCACATTACAGAAGAAAAATATGCTTTGAATGCCATTTCACGCTGTCTTTAAAGAGGCACCGGGTAACTTTTGTGCTTTAACTTATTATCGTTAAATTCATAATGGTGGCATAGTATTATGTACATTGCAACTTCAGAACACAAGCAAATGAAGACAGCACATGCATCAACCCCACAACATTTGCACAGCCTTTGCAGCCTTTATGCTGCAAAATACAACATATTGGAATTGTTTGCGAAGGACACTTAACATGAAACACTCGGACGGAACTTGATGGGTATTGTTCAGCAGGTGTACTTGTCTGTACTTGTGTCCTCATTGTACAATGACACAAGCACAAGTTCGCATTTACAAAAGAAAGTTTCATATATGTGTGTGTGTGTGTGTGTGTGTGTGTGTGTATATATATATATATATATATATATATATATATATATATATATATAGCGTTTTTTTTCCGAAACCGTCAATGGTGTTGAGTGCTCGACTAATGAGGAGCGGAATATCAACACGGATACAGGAAAAATATTTTCACTCATTTTGAATTTGATGCCTGCAACACATTCCAAAGAAGCTGGGACAGAGGCAACAAAAGACTGGGAATGTTGAGGAATGCTCAAAAAACACCTGTTTGGAACATTCCACAGGTGAACAGGTTAATTGGAAAAAGGTGAGTGTCATGATTGGGTATGAAAGGAGCATCCCCGAAGGGCTCAGTCGTTCACAAGCAAGGATGGGGTGAGGTTCACCACTGTGTGAGCAAATAGTCCAACAGTTTAAGAACAATGTTTCTCAACACACAATTGCAAGGAATTTAGGGATTTCATCATCTACAGTCCATAATATCATCAAAAGATTCAGAAAATCCGGAGAAATCTCTGCACGTAAACGGCAAGGCCGAAAACCAACATTGAATGCCCGTGACCTTCGATCCCTCAGGCAGCACTGCATTAAAAATCAACATCATTCTGTAAAGGATATTACCACGTGGGCTCAGGAACACTTCGGAAAACCATCGTCAATTAACACAGTTCGTCGCTACATCTACAAGTGCAAGTTAAAACTCTACCATGCAAAGCGAAAGCCATATATCAACAACACCCAGAAACGCTGCCGACTTCTCTGGGCCCGAACTCATCTGAGATGGACTGACGCAAAGTGGAAAAGTGTGCTGTGGTCTGACGAGTCCACATTTCAAATTGTTTTTGGAAATCATGGACGTTGTGTCCTCCGGGCTAAAGAGGAAAAGGACCATCCAGATTGTTATCAGCGCAAAGTTCAAAAGCCAGCATCTGTGATGGTATGGGGGTGTTTTAGTGCCCATGGCATCATGGGTAACTTGCACATCTGTGAAGGCACCATTAATTCTGAAAGGTACATACAGGTTTTGGAGCAACATATGCTGCCATCCAAGCGACGTCTTTTTCAGGGACGTCCCTGCTTATTTTGGCAAGACAAAGCCAAGCCACATTCTGCACGTGTTACAACAGCATGGCTTCGTAGTAAAAGAGTGCGGGTACTAGACTGGCCTGCCTGCAGTCCAGACCTGTCTCCCATTGAAAATGTGTGGCGCATTATGAAGCGCAAAATACGACAACGGAGACCCCGCACTGTTGAGCAACTGAAGTCGTACATCAAGCAAGAATAGGAAAGAATTCCACCTACAAAGCTTCAACAAGTAGTGTCCTCAGTTCCCAAGCGCTTATTGAGTGTTGTTAAAAGGAAAGGTGATGTAACACAGTGGTGAACATGCCCCTGTCCCAGCTTTTTTGGAACGTGTTGCAGGCATCAAATTCAAATTGAGTGAATATTTGCAAAAAAACAATAAAGTTTATCAGTTTGAACATTAAATATCTTGTCTTTGTAGTATATTCAGTTGAATATAGGTCGAAAAGGATTTGCAGATCATTGTATTCTGTTTTTATTTACGTTTTACACAACGTCCCAACTTCATTGGAATTGGGGTTTGTAAATCCATAGGCATTAATATGGAGTTGGTCCCCCCTTTACAGGTGTAATAGCTTCGCTCTTCTGGGAAGGCTTTCCACAAGATTTTGGAGTGTGTCTGTGGGAATTTTTGCCCATTCATCCAGAAGAGCATTTGTGAGGTCAGGCATTGATGTCAGACGAGAAGACCTGGCTCGCAATCTCCCTTCTAGTTGAGGTCAGGGCTCTGTGCAGGCCAGTCAAGTTCTTCCACACTGAATTCACCCAACCATGTCTTATTGGACCTTGCTTTGTGCACTGGGGCACAGTCATGCTGGAACAGAAAAGGGCCCTCCTCAAACTGTTCCCACAAAGTTGGAAGCATAGAATTGTCCAAAATGTCTTGGTATGCTGAAGCATTAAGATTTCCCTTCACTGGAACTAAGGGGCCAAGCGCAACCCCTGAAAACCAACCCCATACTATCGCTCCTCCACCAAACTTCACAGTTGGTACAATGCAGTCAGGCAGCCATGAAACCATGAAGCTCCTGACACACAGTTTTTGTGCTTATGTTAATGCCAGAGGAAGTGTGGAACTCTGCAGTTATTGAGTCAACAGAGCGTTGGTGACTTTTACGCACTATGCGCCTCAGCACTCGTTGACCCCGCTGTGTGACTTTACGTGGTCTGCCACTTTGTGGGTGAGTTGCTGTTGTTCCTAAACACTTCCACTTTTCAATAATACCACTTACAGTTGACTGTGGAATATCTAGCAGAGAAGACATTTCACGAACTGACTTATTGGAAAGGTGGCATCCAATGACAGTACCAGGCTTGAATTCACTGAGCTCTTCAGAATGACCCATTCTTTCACAAATGTTTGTAAATGCAGACTGCATGGCTAGCTGCTGGATTTTATACACCTGTGGCAGTGGGTCTGAATGAAACACCTGAATTCAATGATTAAGAGGTGTGTCGCAATACTTTTGTGTGTGTGTGTGTGTGTGTATATACACTCACCGGCCACTTTATTAGGCACACCTGTCCAACTGCTCGTTAACGCAAATTTCTAATCAGCCAATCACATGGCAGCAACTCAATGCATTTAGGCATGTTGACATGGTCAAGACGATCTGCTGCAGTTCAAACCGAGCATCAGAATGGGGAAGAAAGGTGATTTAAGTGACTTTGAACGTGGCATGGTTGTTGGTGCCAGACGGGCTGGTCTGAGTATTTCAGAAACTGCTGATCTACTGGGATTTTCACGCACAACCATCTCTAGGGTTTACAGAGAATGGTCCGAAAAAGAGAAAATATCCAGTGAGCGGCAGTTCTGTGGGCGAAAATGCCTTGTTGATGCCAGAGGTCAGAGGAGAATGGCCAGACTGGTTCGAGCTGATGGAAAGGCAACAGTAACTCAAATAACCACTCATTACAACCGAGGTATGCAGAAGAGCATCTCTGAACGCACAACACGTCGAACCTTGAGGCAGATGGGCTACAGCAGCAGAAGACCACACCGGGTGCCACTCCTGTCAGCTAAGAACAGGAAACTGAGGCTAAAATTCGCACAGGCTCACCAAAATTGGACAATAGAAGATTGGAAAAACGTTGCCTGGTCTGATGAGTCTCGATTTCTGCGGCGACATTCGGATGGTAGGGTCAGAATTTGGCGTCAACAACATGAAAGCATGGATCCATCCTGCCTTGTATCAACGGTTCAGGCTGGTGGTGGTGGTGTAATGGTGTGGGGGATATTTTCTTGGCACACTTTGGGCCCCTTAGTACCAATTGAGCATCGTGTCAACGCCACAGCCTACCTGAGTATTGTTGCTGACCATGTCCATCCCTTTATGACCACAGTGTTCCCATCTTCTGATGGCTACTTCCAGCAGGATAACGCGCCATGTCTTAAAGCTCGAATCATCTCAGACTGGTTTCTTGAACATGACAATGAGTTCACTGTACTCAAATGGCCTCCACAGTCACCAGATCTCAATCCAATAGAGCACCTTTGGGATGTGGTGGACCGGGAGATTCGCATCATGGATGTGCAGCCGACAAATCTGCAGCAACTGCGTGATGCTATCATGTCAATATGGACCAAACTCTCTGAGGAATGTTTCCAGTACCTTGTTGAATCTATGCCACGAAGGATTAAGGCAGTTCTGAAGGCAAAAGGGGGTCCAACCCGGTACTAGCAAGGTGTACCTAATAAAGTGGCCAGGGAGTGTGTATATATATATATATATATCTGGGAGGCGCTACAGGAGCCTTAGAGCCCGCACTACCAGGCTCAAAAACAGCTTCTTTCCCCAAGCTGTTGCCCACCTGAACCTGGCTACCCACTGAATGTCCATGGATATTTTTAAATATTTTGTACTCTTGCTCGTTTTTTTAATGTATTTTTATCTTTTGGTCTTCATCTGTGTATATCTTATAATGCTTGCTGTGTTTGTCTGTGTCTGTCTTGCACTGTTTGGTGAAGCCACAACCCTTATTTCATTTTTAACATGTGCCTGCACATTGTTTTTAATGACAATAAATTGAATTGAACTGAATATATATATATATATATATATATATATATATATTGTGGCGGACACTGGGGGCTATGCCTCTCACCCAGCAGGACTGTGAGCTGGGGGCGTGGTTTACGTTCCCGGGCTGGCCGGTGCAGGGTTGTTCCTGCTGCAGTTGGTTTTTGGAGTTGAGGAATAAACAGCAAACTCGCCTTGGTCTCCTGTGTTTTTCCTCATTCCTGCCACATTGGTGACCCCGAATTGAACATGTTTGGAGCAGAAGAGGAGTGTGAATCCACTTCGGCCACGCCGCCCCAACTCTCACAGCCGGCCGTTCTCGCCGCGGCTGTGAAGCTCCCAGAGTTCTGGCAGAGCGACCCGGCCTCGTGGTTCCAGTATGTCGAGGCGCTGTTCCACCTGCGTGGAATCTCCGCGGACGACTCCAGATACTATCTGGTCGTCGCTGCGCTGGACCAGCAGTCCACACGCCGGGCCATGCAGCTGTTGCGCGCAACACGACAAATACGTCGCCCTCAAACATCTTCTGCTCCGGAGGTACAGCCTATCTACCGCAGAGAGGGCAGATAGAATCCTCTCCCTATACGGTTTGGGCGACGGAACGGCTGTGGATCTCATGGACAATATGCTGTCGCTGCTAGGCTCGGACGAAGGTGGGTTCCTTTTCCCGCACGTTTTCCTGCGCCAGCTCCCGTCTCCTGTGCGCGCTGCTTTGGCTAACTCCCCGTGTCTGGCCGCTGGTGACTGCCGAGGTTTGGCTGAGGAGGCCGATCGGGTCCTGCTGGCTACCAGACGGTTCTCTGTGCAGAGTGTGGCATCGGAGCCTCTGCAGCCGACGTCGGAGGACGCGGACCCGGCAGTGGTGGCTGAAGTGACTGCCCGGAGACGGTGCGGGAGCGGCCTCTGTTTCTTCCCCCAGCGGTTCGGCGGCAAGGCGAGGCGCTGCGTCCCTCCGTGCACGTTTGAGGCGGCGGGAAACTCCAGGGCGGACGTAGTGAGCTGCTCTTCATTAAGGACACGATTTCAGGAAGACGGTTTCTGGTGGACTCAGGCTCGCAAAAGAGCCTACTCCCTCCTGCTAAGACAGACAGGTGGGCCGAAGGCGGCGGCCCACAGTTAAGTGCAGCTAACGGTTCGTCCATTGCGACGTTTGGCACAAGGTTGGTGACTGTTTGCTTCCACGGGCGCCATTTTGAGTGGGACTTTGTAGTGGCCGCCATTACTGTTCCTATTATCGGCGCGGATTTTCTGTGTGCTAATGGTCTGCTGGTTGATGTTGCAAACCGCCGTTTAATTGATGCTGTGTCTTTCGCCACTGTTCCGTGCGAGACAGGGGGAGCCGGGCCGTTAACACACGCTAACTTTTTAGCATTAGGGGATGTTTTTCAGCGTTTGCTGGCGGATTTTCCATCGGTGACTACGCCTGCCTTTTCCACCGCGGTTACTAAACACGGGGTAGAACATTTCATTCCCACTCTGGGACCGCCAGTTTTTGCGCGCGCGCGGCGCCTCGACGCGGTAAAATTGGCTATAGCTAAGGAGGAGTTCGCCATCATGGAGCGTCTGGGTATAGTGAGGCGTTCCAACAGCCCGTGGGCCTCGCCGCTTCACATGGTGCCCAAGGCGGATGGGTCGTGGCGGCCTTGCGGCGATTTTCGCCACCTGAACAACGTCACCGCCAATGACCGCTATCCCATCCCACACATACAGGACTTTTCCATACGCCTGACAGGTACCACTATTTTCTCTAAGGTGGACCTGGTGCGCGGCTATCATCAGGTTCCCGTGCGCGCAGAGGACGTGCCCAAGACCACAGTGATCACCCCGTTTGGGCTTTTTGAGTTCATGCGCATGCCTTTTGGCTTGAAGGGGGCAGCGCAAACCTTTCAGAGGCTGATGGACTCGGTGTTGCGTGACCTTGCTTTCGTGTTCGTTTATCTCGACGACATATTAGTGGCCAGTCCGTCAGCTGAAGAGCACCTGGCGCACCTGAAACAGGTTTTCCGTCGTCTGGACGAACACGGCCTGATAGTCAACCCGGCCAAGTGTCAGTTTGGACTGCCGGTGATTGACTTCTTGGGTCACCGCATTTCGCCGCAAGGCGCGGTCCCGTTGCCTTCTAAGGTGCAAGCGGTGGCGGAATTTCCCCGCCCAGTCTCTGTTAAGGCATTGCAGGAATTCTTGGGCATGGTGAATTTCTATAACCGTTTCCTCCCTCGCGCTGCCCACCTCCTTCAGCCACTTTACGAAGCCCTGCGGCTTAAGAAGGCTAACGACCCTGTCGACTGGACTCCCGAACAGGTCCAGGCCTTTGACGGAGCTAAGTGCGCCCTGGCTAACGCTGCCCTCCTCGTCCATCCCACACCCATGGCGTCCATAGCTTTAACAACCGATGCGTCTGACATAGCCGTGGGGGCTGTGGTTGAACATCGTGTGGCGAATGCGTGGCAGCCACTCACATTTTTTAGCCGCAAACTGCGGGATAGCGAGCGCAAGTACAGCGTTTTTGACCGGTAGTTGCTGGCACTGCACCTTGCAACCCGGCATTTCTGCTTCCTGCTGGAGGGTCGCCCATTCACGGCTTATGTGGATCTTAAGCCGCTGACTTTTGCCATGTCCAAGGTGACTGAGCCGTGGTCTGATCGTCAACAGCGCCACCTAGCGGCGATATCCGAGTTCACAACGGACATTCAGCATGTGGCCGGGAAGTCCAACCCTGTTGCTGATTGTTTGTCGCGTGTGCTTGTGTGTCCTGTTCACCTCGGTGTGGATTTCTCCGCTATGGCTGCCGACCAGCCCAGTGACCCGGACGTCCTCGCCCTTAGGTCAACGCGTACCGGTCTCAAGCTAGAGGACGCTGTGATGCAGGAAGGCAGTCCTGCCCTCCTCTGCGATGTCTCCACCGGCCGTCCCCGACCCGTTGTTCCAGTGGCCTGGCGCCGTCGAGTTTTCGATGCGATTCACTCCCTCTCGCACCCTGGAGTTCGGGCGTCGGTGAAGTTGGTCGGTTCCAAGTTCGTCTGGCCTGGCCTCTGCAAGGACGTCAAGGGGTGGGCAGCTGCATGCGTAGCGTGCCAGCGCGCTAAGGTCCACCAGCACACTAAATCGCCCCTCGAACCGTTTCCGATCCCAGCCAGACGTTTCGACCACGTGCATGTGGACCTGGTGGGCCCTCTACCTTCTTCACAGGGTTTTACGCACCGGCTCACAATGGTAGATCGGACCACCAGGTGGCCAGAGGCTGTCCCTCTATCCTCCACAACATCCTCGGATGTTGCACGCGCTTTTCTTTCCTCCTGGGTCGCCCGTTTCGGCACTCCGTCAGATATCACCTCAGACAGGGGCCCCCAGTTCGTGTCAGAGCTCTGGTCGGCACTTGCGCGATCCTTGGGTGTGCAGGTACACCGCACTACCACGTATCACCCTCAGGCAAACGGGTTGTGTGAACGTTTTCACCGGTCGCTCAAGGCAGCGCTGTGCGCTGCGCTCTCGGATGGTAACTGGGTGGATCGTTTACCTTGGGTTATGCTCAGGTTGCGTTCGGCTCCTAAGGAGGACCTCGACGCGTCACCTGCTGAGCTGGTGCTCGGTCAGCCGCTCCGCGTCCCTGGGGATTTTTTGCCTGGGAGTTCCGCTCCTCGACCCCGTCCGGCCGTTTATCCTTTTTTGTCCGACAGCACTCGGGTTCCAGGCCCCGTTCACCACTGTTTTCCGCGGTCGTTCGTGCCTGCGGAGCTCATGTCGGCTCGTTTTGTTTTTGTACGGCATGATGCTCACCGCTCGCCCCTCCAACCCCCATACGATGGCCCATTTCGGGTTCTTGAGACGGGTCCTAAGGGTTTTCTGCTAGATATGGGTGGGCGTAGGGAGCGTGTCACGCTTGATAGGCTTAAACCGGCGCACAGGGTGGCAGGCGAAGTTGTGTTTCCGGCCCAGGTTCCCCGTCGGGGTCGTCCTCCTTCCAGGACCCCGGCAGTGTCTTCACGGGTTCAGCATTCTGCTTCTCAGCCGGCTTTGGACTGTGTTTCACCTACTGTTTCGGCTGAGGGACGGCGCAGCCGTTATGGCAGGCTGCTTAAGCCTCCAGTGAGACACTGATTTTCTTTCCAGGAGTCCCTTCTGGGTGTTTGGGGGGGGGGGGGCTGTGTGGCGAACACTAGGGGCTATGCCTCTCACCCAGCAGGACTGTGAGCTGGGGGCGTGGTTTACGTTCCCGGGCTGGCCGGTGCAGGGTTGTTCCTGCTGCAGTTGGTTTTTGGAGTTGAGGAATAAACAGCAAACTCGCCGTGGTCTCCTGTGTTTTTCCTCATTCCTGCCACAATATATATATATATATATATATACAGTTCATCCGGAAAGTATTCACACCCCTTCACTTTCCCCACATTTTGTTATGTTACAGCCTTATTCCAAAATGGATTAAATTCCTTTTTTTTCTCATCAATCTACACACAATATCCCATAATGACAAAGTGAAAAAGGTTTTGTAGAAATTTTTGCAAATGTATTAAAAATAAAAAACTGAAATATTGCATTTATATAAGTATTCTATAAGTATGCTATGACACTGAAAATTGAGCTCAGGTTCATTGTGTTTCCATTGATCATCCTTGAGATGTTTCTACATCTTGATTGGAGTCCACCTGTAGTAAATTAAATTGATTGGACATGATTTGGAAAGGCACACACCTGTCTATATAAGGTCCCACTGGTGACAGTGCATGTCAGAGCAGAAACCAAGCCATGAAGTCAAACGAATTGTCTGTGGACCTCCGAGACAGGATTGTATTGAGGCACAGATCTGGGGAAGGGTACAAAAAAATTTCTACAGCTTTGAAGGTCCCGAAGAGCACAGTGGTCTCCATCATTCGCAAATGGAAGAAGTTTGGATCCACCAGGACTCTTCCTAGAGCTGGCTGCCCAGCCAAACTGAGCAATTGGGGGAGAAGGGCCTTGGTCAGGGAGGTGACCAAGAATCTGATGGTCACTCTGACAGAACTCTAGCATTCCTCTGTGGAGATGGGAGAACATTCCAGAAGGACAACCATCTCTGCAGCATTCCACCAATCAGGCCTTTATGGTAGAGTGGCCAGACGGAAACCTCTGCTCAGTAAAAGGCACATGACAGCCCGCTTGGAGTTTGCCAGAAAGCACCTAAAGGACTCTCAGACCATGAGAAACAAGATTCTCTGGTCTGACGAAACCAAGATTGAACTCTTTGGCCTGAATGCCAAACGTCACGTCTGGAGGAAACCAGGCACCTCTCATCACCTTGCTAATACCATCCCTACAGTGAAGCATGGTGGTGGCAGCATCATGCTGTGGCGATGTTTTTCAGCGGCAGGAACTGGGAGACTAGTTAGGATTGAGGGAAAGATGAATGGAGCAAAGTACAGAGAGATCCTTGATGAAAACCTGCTCCAGAGCGCTCAGGACCTCAGACTGGGGCGAAGGTTTACCTTTCAACATGACATCGACCCTAAGCACACAGCCAAGACAACGAAGGAGTGGCTTCGGGACAAGTCTGTGAATGTCTTTGAGTGGCCCAGCCAGAGCCCAGACTTGAGCCCCATTTAATATCTCTGGAAAGACCTGAAAATAGATGTGCAGCGACGCTCCCCATCTAACCTTACAGAGTTCGAGAGGATCTGCAGAGAAGAATGAGAGAAATACCCCAAATATAGGTGTGC
Organism: Lampris incognitus; assembly: GCF_029633865.1. Taxonomy (NCBI): domain Eukaryota; kingdom Metazoa; phylum Chordata; class Actinopteri; order Lampriformes; family Lampridae; genus Lampris; species Lampris incognitus. Next base: position 48,848,213 of record NC_079219.1, read on the forward strand.
CGAGCTTGTAGCTTCATACCCAAGAAGACTTGAGGCTGTAATCGCTGCCAAGGGTGCCTCAACCAAGTACTGAATAAAGGGTGTGAATACTTATGTACATGCAATATTTCAGTTTTTTATTTTTAATAAATTTGCAAAAATTTCTACAAAACCTTTTTCACTTTGTCATTATGGGGTATTGTATGTAGATTGATGAGAAAAAAAAGGAATTTAATCCATTTTGGAATAAGGCTGTAACATAACAAAATGTGGGGAAAGTGAAGGGGTGTGAATACTTTCCGGATGCACTGTGTGTGTATATATATATATATATATATATATATATATATATATATATATATATATATATATATATATATATATGCACATGTGGTAACTCCAGCTTAGAGAAAAGGACCTCATGACAACTTCTTGTCATGAGTTAACTTTATCTAGGACTGGCAAACTCAACAGTAACATGTAGCAGCTAGCACTGTGAACATCCGACAAGTTGGAGGGTGTAACTCACACACATGTACCGGAAACACGACCGGTCTTTTCAAAATAAAAGCTCATGTTACAACACCTCTCTTCCTTTAAATTTCAACATTCCCCAAAAGTAAATGAACCTGCCAAAACAATAACAGTAATGTTTTCTTTTCTTTTTAGTTTAGTTTGTTTTTAGCTGATGTACACCTCAAACATATACTTGTGTCTGAGCAACAATTTACCCATATAACAACTGGAAAAAAAACATGGGTGATTTAGCATTCATTCTCCCAAAACTGTCCATTTAAATATTCAGTCTGTCTGGAGGTTTGCAGGTGCGCTGTGATCTGCGCATTACTCCCGGGGACCCCGCAGGTGCCAATGCTGAGGGAGTTTTAGGTGGATCTGATGCTGGGGGACTGGGAGGGGTCTGTGTGTTAGTGTGAGAATGTCCATCCTCTCCGGGGGACACCTCTACCTCTACCTGATTCTCTCTCTCTGGCAAAGTCTCTGGCAGACACACTCCCCCAGTAGTCTGTCCCACCACAGGATGCTCCGTGGAACTGACTGTCTCTGAGCCTGTATCATGATGCAGGCGCACATGGTCCTGATGTCTGTGGAATACATGTCCATCAGTCAGCTTAACAACATGGGAGACTGGACCACTCTGCCTGAGAATAACCCCCAGGTAGCCATTGCTGAGTGTTCCTCACATAGACATGGTCATCTGGTTTTAACCGCCTCTCTCGTGCATGTTAATTATGTCCCTCCTTCTGTATTACCTGCTTCCTTTCCACTTTTACTTTCATGTCCGGGTGCAGCAGGTCCAATCTTGTCTTGGGCCTATGACCCATCAGCATCTCTGCTGGAGTGTGTGCGGCGGTATTTAAACAGGAAACATGAAAGACGAGTGCTAAGCGAGTCCCCTGTCATCCGCTTCAGCCCCTCCTTCACTGTCTGAACAGCCTGCTCCACCAAACCATTTGAGGCTGGATGGAAAGGAGCCGTCCGCATGTGATGAATTCCATTCTGTTGCAAGAACTCACTGAACAGCTCACTGGTGAACGCTGGGCCATTATCAGTGACCAGAGTGTCCGGCAACCCATGTATGGCAAACACTTGCCTGAGTCTGTCTATGGTTGTGTGGGCTGTGATGTTGCTCATGATGTGGGCTTCTATCCATTTTGAGTGTGCATCCACCATTATTAGAAACAGCTGCCCCATAAACGGGCTGGCAAAGTCAAAATGTAGCCTAGACCAGGGGTGGTCTGGCCACTCCCACAGGTGCAAGGGTGCTGGTGGTGGCATATTCTGATTTGTCTGACACTGTGTGCATGATTTTACCTTGCTGTCCAGGTCTTGGTCCATTTTTGGCCACCAGACGTACAATCTTGCAAGGCTTTTCATCCGTGACATACCTGGATGAGTCTCATGTATTTCCTCCACAATCTGTGAATGGCCAGGGGGAGGTACGATGACCCTCGCACCCCAGAAAATGCAGTTCTGTCTTGTGTTCAGCATAAGGTCTAAGCTTCTCTCCTACCACAACACTGGGCCAGCCTTGTAAAGAAAAGTCTTTACTTGAGACAGGACAGGGTCCCTTTCTGTCCACTGCTTGACCTGGGCTGCTTTCACAGGTGTTTCTGACAGCCTCTCCAATTAAAACACAGTCTCAGGAAGCACATATGTAGCAGCAGGTGTCTCAGGTAAAGGCAGCCAACTCCCTGTTCTGTACACTATAGTGTACTGGTTGGCTGACAGTGTGAGAGCCCAACGCTGTGTCCTGGCTGAGGCTAGCGGTGGGATGCATTTGGTCTCACTGAACAGGCTCATCAGTGGTTTATGGTCCGTACAAATCATGAAGGCCCGGCTATAGAGGTACTGATGGAAACGCTTGACAGCAAAGACAATGGCCAGACCCTCTTTGTCTAGCTGTGAATATTCCCTCTCTGCTGCTGTCAGGGTACGTGAAGCAAAGCCAGTAGGCTTCTCTGAACGGTCCTCCATCAGATGTGATGCCCTGACTCCATAGGGCGAGGCATCACATGAAAGGGAGATCTCCTTGCCGGGGTCATAGTGAACAAGCAGCTTTGCTGAGTGGAGAAGTTCTTTCACTTCTTTTATTTATTTATTTATTTATTTTTAATTTATTTCTGATTTTTCCCTTTTTTCTCCCAATTTAGTGGCCAATTGATCCTTATTTTAATTCAAACACCCACCCTCGTATTGCATGCGTTCGCCAACTGCATCTCTCCGGCCGGCAGTCTCGAAGGAAAGCGCCTCCCCACTTTCATGACAAGGCGAATCCAAGCCGAACCACTGTTTTTCCGACACACACAGAGACGCATTCACATGACGAACACAAGCCGACTCCGCCCCCCTCCCGAAGACAGCGTTGCCAATGATTGCTGCTTCATCGAGTCCGGCCATAGTCGGATCTGACGAGACCGGGGCGCGAACCCCAGTCCCCAGTGGGCAACTGCATCGACACCAAGCCGATGCTTAGACCGCTACGCCACTGCGGACTCTTTCACTTCTTTTAAAGCTTCCTCCTGCTCTTCCTTCCACTGCCACTTAGTGTCACTGTGAAGTAGCTTGTACAGTCGGGCCAAGACCTTTGAGAGGTCAGGAAGAAACTTTCCATAATAATTCACCATGCCCAAAAATGATCTGAGTTCAGTGATGCTCTTGGGGCTTGGAGCCTCCTTGATAGCTCGCACCTTGTCTTCCACTGGGCAGAGCCCTTCAGCTGTGATTTTGTGTCCCAGGTAGGTTACACTCAGTGCCAGGAAGACACATTTACTGCATATCCACCGCAGCCCTGCGTCCGAGAGCTTCTTCAGTACCTGTTCCAAGTTAGCCAGATGCTCCGCCTCTGTGGCTCCTGTAACCAGAATATCGTCTAGCTACACGGCTACATGCAGAACCCCCTGCAGCGATGAGTCCATTATCCTTTGAACAATTACAGGGCTGGAGGCCACTCCAAAATCCAGTCGATTGTATTTGAATAATCCTTTGTGAGTGTTGATTGTGACATATTCTTTTGAATCCTCATCAAGCAGCAGCTGTTGGTAAGCGTGGCTCATTCCCAGTTTTGTGAATAGCTTTACCCCCAACCAGGGTTGCAAACAGGTCCTCCACCTGTGGCAATGGGTACTCTTCCAGCCTAGAGACCTGATTTACCATAAGCTTATAGTCCTCCTTCAAAACTGGAACAATGGGCGCTGCCCACCTTGAAAACTGGACAGGCTCGATGATGACTAGTTTCTGTAAACGCTCAGGCTCCCCCTCAACTTTGCTTTTCATGGCATAGGGCACCGACCGGGGCTTGAAAAACCATGGTGTGGCCTCAAGGTCGACATGGACTTTCACTGTCACACCCCTCAGTGTGCCCAGCTCGTCCCTGAAAACATCACTGTACTGCTGCAAAATGTCCTCTGTTGTGTGTGCATACTTAACTTCATGCCAGTTGAGTCTGATTTTACGAAGCCAGTCACGGCCTCATGGGCCCACTGCCCTTAGCTATCACCAGCCGGGCTCGTGCTTTCTGGCCCTCAGCTGCGATGTCCACATTTAGCACCCTTAAATGAGTCATGGGCTGCCCTGTATAAGTCCTGAGTTTGAGCTTTGACGGCCTGATGACAGGCAGATTAGATCCCCATGTCCTCCTGTAGGTCTCCTCACTGATGACTGATGCCATAGCCCCTGAATCGACCTCAAACTTAATGTCCCACCCCCTCACATTGACTGTGGCATAATAGGGCTTGGGTGGTTCCTCATCCGTTTCCACCCCAAACATGCTGTAGGAACACTGTGCCTCCTCATTTGCTTCTTCTAGTTGATGTGTGGCTGCCTGATGATGTTTAGCTTTCCCCTGCCCAGGCTTTCCCTTCCCTTTTGCACTCCTGCACTTTTTAGCTAAATGTCCCTTTTTGCTACAAGCATGACAGACAGTGTCTTTGAATTTGCAATCATTTGCATAGTGTGGCCCTCCACACCGAAAACATTCCACCTGTTTGCACGCTTACCAGTGTCTCTCCTAACTTGGTGCACTGCTGCTGTCTGCGACCCTCCTTTTCCTTTCTGGATATCCTTGCCATTATTAGCAGCCATCATCTTGGGAAATCTCCAGGGCTTTCTTGAAAGTCAATGGTGGGGTTTCCCCCAGCAGGCGGCGTTGTATGGCGTTGTTATTGATGCTGCACACTAATCTGTCCCGAAGCATATCATCCAAAACTGCCCCAGAATCACAATGCTCTGACAGCTGCCGCAGTTCTGCTACGAAGTTGAAACGTCAGCACCACATCACACCTCCACACGCGAATCAAAACCAAACATCACAATACGGCCAACTAAAGCAGGGCACAGTTTACTCTGCAGAGTGATGTACTATATTCTATAGTTTATAGAAACAAATAAGACACATATATAGGTTAAATCACAAAACACAAATGTATGAGCACTAAATCAAAAACGGAGCGCACCCTGCTGCCTAAAAGGGATTGAGTTCTCATCAACAACAGTTAAAGTTACCCACATTAGGGTGACCAGATGAGGGTGGGTGAAATTCGGGACAGGGGAGTTGGGGCTGTAAAACATGTGACAGTCAAAACTCAACAGTCAAATTTATTAATTTTCTTCATTAACATGAATACAACTGTCCGTCATTAGGAAAAGAAAGACAATGTTTGTGTTGTATGAAACAGTATGTAAGTCATTATCCATTACATAGAATTAATTTTATTTTAGTCATTATCAGTGTGGTGCCTGTCACATCTGCCTGCAGCTACACTTTCCCTGTCCTCACGACTGCAACTTAGGCTATCTTTATCCACACAAGAAAACAAAAAGGGGAAAAGAGCACGTACATGTGTTACTTTGTGGCAATAACAACGATCAGTATTTAATGTGTTATTGGGCTGTAACTAATCAAAACTCGGGTATAGTCAGATTTTCGGGTAAAACGACAAGATTCGGGATTCGAGACAACTGCTCGTAATTCGGGACTGTCCTGGATTTTTCGGGATGTCTTGTCACCCTACATCACATACAGATGATTACAATAATTTCTCGGTACAATTAAGACGTCAAATGCAAGGGTCACATATCAACAAACCAGCATATAACAACACACACATGTATGAGTATTGTAAATACCAACAGGCAGCCTACAAAGGATCCAGTCCTCATCAACACCCATCACATATACAATGCAGTGTTGTAGTACTCGAGTCCAGGACTCGGACTTGAGTCCAAATCGAGTCCTCAGGACTCGTGGCTCGACTTGGACTTGAGCACTGATGACTCGGACTTGGACTTGGACTCGAGCATTGACTACATTCAGACTCAGAAGTTGGAGATGAGGACTCGGACTTGTTAATTGATAAAGACTGTGTTTTTGTTTTTGTTAGTTTTTTTGTAATAGGTCCTATTAATTTGGCATAAGATATTGATAGCTATATAAATACCGTAACACTCATCACCTAGAATGTGGTGATCAATAGCTTTTTTACGGTGCCAGAGTGGAGCACTGGAGCCCATCTTGGAACGCGACTCAGACTCAACCTTGATGACTTGGACTTGGACTCAGTTAATGGGGACTTCAATCAATCAGTCAAGTTGCATTTTATATAGTGCTTTTCTAGCTGCAACAGCCACTCAAAGCGCTTTACATTTCTGGTCAAATCTGAATTTCAGACACCTGTTACAAGCCGTTTTCTGTACAATCGCTACCTATTTCGTACGCGTAAGGCCACCGAAATGTGATTTACGATGATTAACTTATTCACACGTGTATTACAAAAAGTTTGACATGGGCCGTATGAGACTATTGACATTAAGCAGGCCAGTGACAGACCTTAGTCGGTATGCAGATAATGGATTGTCGACAGCAGTGGAATGGTCACCAGAAACTACAAAGTTATTTTCCTGCGCCTAATGTTACCATAGCCATTATTACCACGTGGGAATGAATCAGAGCCTCTGAACAGCACACAGGCTTTGCACATTAACACGGCTGAATGGGTTTCCATGTTAACTGTTCGAATAGATTTAATAATTTCATGCCAGGCTAACCACGTGCATAAAAATCGGTTGTCACTCAACAAGTCAAACAGAATGACGAATGGATGACTTGACTCGGACTCGACTCGGACTCTTCTTTGGGGACTCGGACTTGGACTCGGACTCAAACACTGGGGACTCGAGGCTCGACTCGGACTCGAGGTTTAGTGACTTGACTACAACACTGCAATACTGTGCTAACAGTGAATAATACAGTAAATAGAGCTTTTTCACAGCAGCCATTTTGACATGAAATGGTAGGTAAACACAGGTGTTAGTAACATTAACATTAGACATTCACATTAGACATTAATGAAGGTTCTGTTCTATTTAGATACAGAGCCTTGTTTGATGTGATTAGTTATAGATTAATAAAATAAGTAATTGGTGGTCTCATCAATTGGCTGTCCAACATAGAACGTTCAGACCATGTTGGACAACCACACCAGACCTGAGAGAAGAACTGCATTGATTGCTAACGAGCTAGAGAGATACTGGATTGACATTGCTGCTCTCCAAGAAACAAAAATTGAAGGCCAAGGACAAATACAAGAGAGAAACTACACCTTCTTCTGGATTGGAAAGGCAGATGGAAAGAGAGATGCTGGAGTGGCCTTTGCCATTACCAACAGAATTGTGTCCAGATTGCCCACTCTACCATTAGGAATCTCTGAGAGGATTATGAGTCTCCGAGTCCCTGTGGGAGGGCGAACGCTTTTTATCACTCATCAATATGTATGCTCCAACCATGGCATATCCAGATTAAGACAAGGAATCTTTCTGCCAAAAATTGGCTGAAGTAGCGCACAGTGTACCAAGTGCAGACAAGCGTTTCATTTTAGGAGACTTCAATGCAGGGATAGACAAGGACCACTTAACCTATGAGGATGTCATCAGAAAGTTTGGCAAGATTAATAAGAATACCAATGGCGACCTTATGCTGAATTTCTGTGCTGAACGTGACCTGTGTATCACAAACACCTTCTTCTTTCAGCCTGAAAAGAACTACTTCACATGGATGCATCCAAAGTCAAATCATTTCCATTTCTTAGACTACATTGTGACTTGCAGGGTAATCTTGACAGACGTAATCTCAACAAAGATGATGCATGGAACAGAATGTCAACTGATCATTACCTGGTCTGAACACAGTTGCGAGTGAAACTAAAGGTGAAGTCACGAAAAACACGCTGTGATGCACCGAAGAAACTGGATACCAACAAGCTAGCAAGCACCGAACATCAAATGAGACTAGCTGCAGCAATCACACCTGCTCTTCAAGATGAAGAAAGGGTTGCAACAGGCGCAAGTAACATTGAAGAATGCTGGAAACAAAGAGACCATCTATAATTCAGAAAAAGAGGTGCTTGGTCATCCAAAAACAAAATCGCCTGACCGGTTCAAGGATCAAGATGAAGCAATCCAAGAACTGCTACAGGAAAAGCAAATGCTTCACAATGCCCACCTGAAAGAAAACTCTGAGAGGAGTCAATCGGCCTCCAAGGCAATTAAAGCCAAAGTTCAGAAGGAGATTAGGGTGATGAAGGACAACTGGTGGAGCAAGAAAGCAGAAGAGCCGCAGGCCTTAGCAGATCAAAATGATTTGAATGGACTCTTCGCTGCACTGAGAGACATCTACGGCCCAAGAAGCAATACGACAGCACCAGTAAAAATGGCAGATGGAAGTGAGCTGTGTACTGACCTGAAAGAGATCACATAAAGATAGAAAGAGCACTTCTGCACCCTCTTGAATCAAAAAGCATCAGCAGATCGGGTCCGCGGTGGTGTAGTAGTCTAAGCATCGGCTTTGTGTCGATGCAGTTGCCCACTGGGGACCGGGGTTCGAGCCTCGGTCTCGTCAGATCCGACTATGGCCGGATTTGATGAAGCAGCAATAATTTGCAATGCTGTCTTCAGGAGGAGGGTGGAGTCGGCTTGTGTTATCACATGAATGCGTCTCTGTGTGTGTCGGAAAAAGCAGTGGTTTGGCCTGGATTCGCCTTGTCATGAAAGTGGCGAAGCATCTCCTTCGAGACTGCCGGCCGGAGAGATGCAGTTGGCGAACGCATACGAGGGTGGGTGTTTGAACTAAAATAGGGAGCGATTGGCAACTAAATTGGGAGAAAAAAGGGAAAAATTAGACATTTTAAAAAAAGGATCAGCAGATCCAAATGCATGCCAATGGCTTACAAGAAAGCCGATAAGAACAGACCTCTGTGAGCCGATCACAATGGCTGAAGTAGAGAAAGCACTTAAAGACACCAGAAGTGGGAAGACACGAGGACAAGATGGCATCCCATCAGACATCCTGAAGCATGGCGGCTCAATACTTAAGTCAGAGCTACTAAAGCGCTATAATCCCTGCTGGCAGAACCTCTGCCTTCCTCAAGACTTCAAAGATGCTTTGATTGTGACAATCTACAAGAAGAAGGGTGAACGAAGCGTTTGTGGTAACCACCATGGGATCTCACTTCTGTCGACTGCTGGAAAGGTCGTAGCTAAGATAATACTGAACCAGATAAAGATCCTTCCAGAAGAAGTGTTGCCTGAAAGCCAATGTGGTTTCAGATCTGGTAGATCCACCACAGACATGATCTTCACCTTGAGACAACTCCAAGAGAAAGTGACCGAGCAGCACCAGCCACTTTACATTGTTTTGTGGACTTTTCAAAAGCGTTTTACACTGTTGATAGAGAGACGCCGTGGAAAGTGTTAGAGACTTATGGCTGCTCCCAGAAACTGATCAGCATCATCAGACTTTTCCATGATGATATGACAGGGAAAGTATCAAATGGAGGAGATGTCAGTGATGCTTTCAACATCAAGCATGGAGTGAAGCAGGGATGTGCGCTTGCACCGACCCTATTCACGTTATATCTCGCTGCAGTCCTAGAAACAATGTCAGCCAACTTGAGAGGTGGCTTATACATCAGGACCCGAACAGTTCGAAACCTCTACAATCTTGCGAGACTTAAGGCGTCTACCAAAACAAGAGAACTCTGTGTTTGAGAGCTTCACTATGCAGATGACTCAGCTCTGGTTGCCAATGTTCCCGGAGAAATGCAAGAAATAGTACACCGCTTCTCTTCAGCGGCGACCGTCTTTGGACTGAAGATCAACGTCTCTGAAACAGAGCTTCTGCACCAGCATCCCCCTCAGAAAAGCCCCAAAGAAGGTCAGCCCAGTATTTTGGTTAATGGAGCAACTCTGAAGACCACTGAGTGCTTTACCTATCTGGGCAGTGCTGTAACAGATACAACCTCCTCTGACTTAGAAGTGGACAGAAGAATCCAAGCGGCCAAAAACTTTTGGTGCCATCCACAATCGACTTTGGTCCCACCATGACATCAGGCTGACAACAAAGATCAAGGTCTACAACACAGCTGTTCTCCCATCTCGACTATACTCCACTAAATGCATGACCCTGTATCACAAGTACATCAAGAAGTTCACCAGCATACAGCTTCCTCATCCACAAAAGCTGCTGTGAATCAGATGGGAAGACAAGGTGCCCGAAGTGGAAGTATTGAGACGTGCTGGTACTGCCAGTGTTGAAGCCCTAATAACAGCCTCCCAGCTCAGATGGGCCAGCCATGTGAGACGAATGCCAGACAACCACCTACCAAAAGAGATTTTCTACGGGGAGCTGTGCCAGGGAAAAAGGAAGCAGGGAGGCCAGAAGCTATGCTTCAAATATGTGCTCAAGCGCCACATGAAGATCTGCAGCATAGATGACTCCAGCTGGGAGACAGTGGCCCTAGACAGACAGAGATGGTGCTCCACAGTAAGGCAATCAAGAACAGCTGTTGAACAAAAGAGACAAGAAGCCTATGGTAAGGCCCACCATGCAAGACATAACAGACCAACTCAAACAACATTTGTCTGTGACAAATGTGGACGATATTGTCACTCTAATGCAGGCCTAATGGCCCACAGTAGTGGTTGCCGAGCTTAAACTCCATCATAGTCATCATTGTTTCGATGGACTGCGAAAAGAAGAAGTAACCCCGGCACATAAATCAAGAATGATACTGGAACTTGTGGTTTGGTGTCCTGCAGATGTCCTGAAAATGAAACCAAGCTTTTGTTCCACAGACAGACTTGCTGGCTGCAAAAAAAACAAAAAACATTCTTATTCTATTGTGAGCCAAAGGAAATGTATCTGGACAATGCCATGTGTTGGTTTTTGTGATGAATATGGAACTGTAAATTCAGTCGAAATATTCTAATGCAAATGTTAGAAAACAAACCCTGCCTCCATTTCAGTAATAGTACCCCCACCAATGTTTCTGTGCTTTTAATAGTTTTATTTGGGAACTCTCAGTTAATTATGTGCAGAGATGAGGAGAATCCTTCCAGTCGGATGCTAAGTTAGTGATCAAAAGCTGTGTGTGTGTGGGGGGGGGGGCAGCTGACAAGAACTTCAGAACATAGTGCTGATGGTCATTACCACAATTTCTTTGGCGATATTTTTAGAGAAATCCCCACACAGGATACATCTGCATAATTAGACAGCAAAGATCCAATTTTATCTTTAGATAAGAATATGACAGTTGAAATATGATAATATTAACATGCTAATGTCTACTGTCATAGTAATTGAATGGCAGTTGCATGGCATCAAATCTTTAAGGGCTGGGCCAAGTTGTAAAATATGAAACATATCTCCCCAACCCTTCAGATCAAATATATTTGTATCTGCAAATATTTGTTCTATGCTTTGTCTCTATGACTCGTGAATCACATCGGTGAAGTTTGTTACAAAAGAATGAATGCCATTAAGTTCAGTCCAGGTTTAGACAAGTGCATTTGGAAGTCAAATTAGCATACTTTGATGTGATGTAATTGTACTCCGTGCAGAGTACAACAGATTGTCTGCTTTATTCAGATAGACACCTCCTCAGTGGAGAATTCCCCCAGAGAATGAAAGGGAAGGATGGATGGAGAGAGAGAATGAAACAGAGTGAGAGGAAAAAGGGGGGAAAGAATGTGTGTGTGTGTGTGTGTGTGTGTGTGTGTGTGTGTGTGTGTGTGTGTGTGTGTGTGTGAGAGAGAGAGAGAGAGAGAGAGCGTGAAAGAGACAGAGAGAGAGACAGAGAGAGACAGAGAGACAGAGAGAGTTGGTTACATTTAAACAGGGTGTTCAAGATTGCTAGGAGTCTATCAAGCAGTTTTAGGGTTTGGGTTCACTCTCTAATTGAGAGTCAAGGCTGTCTATAAACAAAAGTATTTCTTAAAGTCACTGTTAAGTCTATTCTATATTTTACCGTTTCTCACTCCAGTTCACGTTGTTTTGTCTTGTTGTTCAAAAAGTTAGCAGGCATCTATAAGACTTTCTGGTCTGACCTATCCATAATAAGGAACAGAGCCATCTGTAGCCCTATAAGAAGTGAAAAGTTTGACATCATGTGCAATGGCCATGTTAAAGCTTAAGATCAGCATTCTATATTCAACTTTACCTAGAGTTGAAAATATTTAAAATCAGAATCAAATATATTATCGAAACGTCCGTCAAATATGTATTGTATTTCTAAAACGATTCACCATCATTCTCAGAAATAGAAATTACACTCGAATGAAAATCATAAGCAGTACACAAGACCATTTGTCCTTTGGCAAAGGTAACTGTGAGCCATCATCAAGCTTTAGATATTGATTTACATTACAATTCAGACTTGTATTCACATACTACTAATGCCCTTGGACACATCGTTAGTGATGTTCCTGGAATCATAGGGTGTTTTGGGTCTTTCAACATCATACACCCTCACACCCTCCTCAAGATAACCCAGCCAGGGCTGATCAGACCCCAGCTTGTGTCCAGATGGCTAGCTACTTATGACTCCATGGCTCTTCTCTTTTAAGCCACATCCATCTTGAGGCCCTCTCTGCCGCATTGGTGGTACTGCAGATGGCTCTCCTTTTCCTCTCTCCCTCAATTGCCCAAATCTCTGAAGGCTCTGGCTAAAGAACAGGCTGTGAATCCCCAGCATCCAACCTGCCCTGGGACGCACCTCACTCTCCATTCGGACTGCTGGCAGTTGCTGAACAGCCCTGTGTACTTGGTGAGCTTCCTTTCAAACGCCTCTTCCAAGCGATCTTCCCATGGGACTGTCAGCTCCAGCAGCACAACTTGCTTGGTGGACCCAGACACAAGGACAATGTCTTGTCAGTGTGGTGTCTGCAATATGGTTGGAGAACTTCAGCTGCTGTTCGAAGTCCACCAACAGCTTCCAGTCCTTGGCTGAGGTCAAGATGCCTGCTGATATTCCGTTAGTGGGTTATGGCTGTTCCCCAGCCCTGACAAAGGTGATGGCCTGCTTGGAGGGTTGGGGCTGCTTCACTCACTCAACCCCTGTGCTGAGGTCTTCAGCGATGGTCTTCAGGACCTGATCATGCCTCCATTTACCATCCCTCTCTAAGTGCCTTTGTGCAACAGCTTATGATATGCTCCAGGATTCCTCACTTGGAGCACAGTGGGCACACTGATGACTCTGTTTTGCTCCATATGTGCAGATTTGATGGGCTTGGAAGCATATCATACACTGCCTCGATGAGAAATTGGATGCGATGTGGCTCAGCTTTCCAAAGCTCAGCCCAGGCCACTTTCCTCTCGACCATGTTCTCCTATCTTGTCCAAGCTTCCCGTTGCTTAATTTTCGCCAACTTGCAGGTTCTCGTCTCCTCCACTGCTGCTCACACCTCCTGAACTACTAGGTGGCACCTTTCCTTCCCTCTGATGGTGTTGGAACAGAAAGGATCCTAGCCCAGCTTGGCCTTGTGTGACCATGCCCACCAGCCGCTTGTGAAGCAGCCTTGCCTCTGCTTCCTGAACAGCTTCCTCTTGAGTCCCTGTACTGGACCACTTCTCTGGCTCTTATTACCTTGAATTCCTTCTCCAAGGTTTTGAAGGGCAGTTGCAGTTTGTTGTGGTGACCATAGAATGTGTTGCTGCTCAGGCTCATTGGCAGTCCAGCCATCTCCTGAGGTGGTTGCTGACCCTCCTCTCTAAGGTCTCAATTATTGAGATCGGAGCTGCATAGATGAGGAGGGGCCACGGCATTCTGGGAAGAATGCTGTGCTGATACACCCAGGCTTTGAGCTTCCCAGGTAAGCCAGACTTGTTCACGGATTTCAGCCAGCCATCCATCTTGGTGCAGGTCAACTGGATGGATGTCGTGTCCCTCAGAGTGCTGTCAAAAACCTTGCCTATGCTCTTCACTGGCTTTTCTGTGATGATTGGAATGGCCATGTCTGTGATGTTGAACCAGAGCTAGTTCTCTACTTTCCCTTTCCTCAGCACCATAGATCTTGATTTGGCTGGATTGAAACGCATCCGGGCCCACTCCACAAGCATTCCAAGCCCCTGCAGAATCCATCGGCAGCCTGGAATTGATTCTGTTGTGACTGTGAGGTTGTCCATGAATGCCCTGATGGGTGGTTGCCATTGAATGGAATTCATTCTAGGCCCTCTGCATTCAGCAGACTTAATGAATATGTTCATGGCTAGGGAGAACAGTGTCACAGAGATATTACAACCTGTTATGATGCCGGTCTCCATCTTATGCCAGCTCAATGAAATTGCTCCTGAAGAAACCCTCATCCTGAAGTTGCTGTAGTAATCAGCGACGAGATCTCTGATTCTGCTGGGGACGTGATGATTGGTCAGTATGAGCTGCACCAGCTTGTGTGGAATGGAGCCATATGCATTTGCCAGGTCGAGCCACATCACTGACAGGTTGCTCTTGTTCTTGTTAGGGTAAATACTCCTTCCTGTGCCCTGACCAAGCCAATGGAAAGAAGAACTGGAGTTGGTCCCTGGGTGCTGCAGTTGCCCACTGCTCCTATACAACAGGATGGGTTAAATGCAGAGGGGAAAAATGTTGTAAGAATACAATTCGTTGTAAGAATACAGTGACAAAATAAATTGTCTCTCTTCTCTCTGGCGTCCCTGATGAACTGTGTCACCACACCGGTGTGCTCCAGATGCCACCCTTTTGGACTGATGTGTCAATGTACTAGGTGTTCTTGGCCAGATAGGTGCACAGTCTATTGGAAACAGTGCTAAAGAAAATTTTTGCCTCAACACACAGCAGGGAGATGATGCAGAACTGATCTATCTGGTTGGAGTTTTCCTCCTTCGGGATCCATACCTCTTCAGCCTCTCTCCATTGCTCTGGGATCTTCCCCCTTCTCCAGAAGACTCACAGGATCTTCCACAGATGCAGCAGGAATTTTGGACAGTTCTTGTACGCTGTGGATGTGGTGCCGCTTGGTCCTGGAGCAGAGCTTGCCCTTGCTTTGCGGATGACCTTTCTAACTTCCTTTAGCTGCAGCTTTGACATGTCGAGCTGCACATCCGGTTCAGAGGGGTCTGTTAGGATGTTGTTCTCTCCCAGCTCCTGCTCTCTTTCAGGGTCACTGTATATCTTCTTCAGATGTTGGTCTATATCTTTCTGCGAACAGGCCAGTTTCCCACCGCGTTTCAGCAGACCAGGAAGTGAGTTTTCACAGCCACAGATTGTCTGCCAGTGGTGTCACCAGTGGACACAAATTCTGCAGCATTTCAGACTGCTAATGGTGCGTTACCCCTACAGCATATATATAATGTTTGAAAATCGTGACTGTTTCCCTGAAAGACCATCCACTCCAGATATGTTTTACCAAGTTTTAAATTATTTTCTCAGGAAGCGCTCCCAAAACTGTAAATTCGAGTTCGAGACCAAAGGTCAGTTTTTGTGTGTGTGTGTGTGTTTTAGTTTGTAAATGTTTATTACTACCATTTAGCCAGTATGCATTACAACATTGTGTTTATTTCCAAGTTTGCATATGTGAATTTAATTAAAGCTTTTTAGTCTAAATTATGGTCCTAATTGCAAAGAAATCATTCTGAAAGGCTGTTTCAGAGAGAATGCATAATAATAATAATAATAATAATAATAACAATAATAATAAATCAATCTTATATGGCACTTTTCTAACACTCAAAGTCACTTTACGATAAACGGGGTGAAACAAGACAACAGATAAACATAACACAGACATACAGGGGTGGATGGGAATGGAGGGGCTACAAGAGGGAGAAGCAGCAGCCACACACGACACCAGCAGTACTCTCCGGCTTAGACAGATAAAAAAAGGGCAAGAAAAACAAATAACAACAGCACTGTGGACGTTGATGTTGTGTAGGGGTTTATTCCCGTAGTCTAGTCCTCTCCCGAGGTATCCACTAGGCAGTGGCACTATTTTACCCATTGCTGGGGGCTGGTTCGTGGGCATCAGGGAATATCCACACACCGGTGGGCCTGCATACCGCATGTATAGGGGCCAGACCTCCTTCGAGGCCCAGTTACCATGTGTCGCCGCAAGGAGGCACTACATTGGGATTGCTGTTGGAGGGGCTATGTACTGGCAGAGAAAGACTTACATGCTCGGCTCTCCTGTTCGCATTCCTGCTAGCCAGCGGTGAAGGTTGAGAGTGAGACATGACAGACACACAACACTACACCAACACACTAAATGCTTCACAACAACCCCACTTCTTACAAAAGAATGTCAGACACGAATATCAAGACATATACATGTCTGTATCACCAAAAGTTTTCAAAATATCAAGATACTATTTTTCAGCCATACTGCCCAGCTCTGCTACCCGGTGAGACAGTGATGGGATATAGCTGAGGCTGGTGTGACATTATGACTTGGTCATGTCCATATCACATTCACATCAATTTTGAGCTGTTATGTAACTGCCTGTGTGTTGCTTTTTTTAACATTAGTGTGTGTGTGTGTGTGTGTGTGTGTTTGTTTAATGGAATATGAAGAGCATATACTATTTCCTCTCTTATTTGTCTTTTTTGGGATATTGTGTACAAGAAGGTTTACCAAGTCTGTATACTCACCCTAATACAACCGCATGTTTAATTCAATAGAAGCATGCCCTTTTTACATTTTTTCTCACCTGTCTGGCTCAGGGAACAAGCAGGATGCAGTTAGCAACAAGGCTTTGCATTAATGAACTGTTTTGCCACACGGGTGTTATTGGGGTGCACGTTTTAATGCCTCTCGTCTTCTTGCCCTCAGCATGATGGCTACTGGCACACCGCATGGCAGGCTGCTCGTGTTTTCAGGATGTCAGATTTCTGATGATAATGATGATGATGATGGTGATGATGATGGTGATGTGCGTGGTGGCCATTTTGTGTTTCTATCTGTGTGTTATGAAGCATTTTTGACTGTTTGTCCTGGTTTTTGTGTTCTCTGTGTTTTGAGTTGTGTTTGTGTTGTTTGTGTGGCTGTGATGCAACCTGCCTCCCCTCTCCCTTTTCTCCATTCATTATCTTCCCTTCTTTTTGTTCCTCTCCTTGTTTCTTCTCCCCTTTTTTCTTGTCTCATCTCTCTTCATTCCTGCTGTTCTCTTCTCCCCATTCATTTTCTCCTGTTCTTTTTCTCATCTTTCATTCTCTTCCTCACCTTTATATTCTTCTTTTTTTTGTCTTTCTCTTCTCTTTCTTCTTCTCTCCATTCTCTTCCCCTCCAGCCTTCTTTTCTTCTCGTCTCCATTCCTTTCTCTACATTCATTCCGTCCCTCTCTTCTCTGTTCTATTTTCTTCTGTCCTCTCCTTTTCTCCTCCTGTGTTGATGAGATACGGTGATTTCTCTTAGGGGAGGCGTCAGTCCATCCTAGTGCAGCCCCGTCTCGCGCCCGTCCCACCGCGAGTGGCCAGGTAATAAAACCAGCCGGCATTCACCTCAGTGGAACTCTCATCCTCCATCCATTGCCGCCTCTCTCCACCTCTGCTGTTTTCTGTGTGCGTCCCTGTTTGTATACGGCGCCCCGTCAACTCAGTCCGAACTTAGACATTGCCAGGCCTGCACATCACTTTCATTTGCACTTCACTTTGTACCAACCTCTTTTTACAAATAGCGTACTGTCTCGGATTTCTTGGAGAAAGGGGGGTGGGGGAGAAGGACACGCCGCCATGTTGGAGAAGTGACAACAAAGTGGTGTGTTGACACCAAATACAACACCAAACGTTGGCACAGCGCGAATCAGTGAAGTGTCAATGGAATGAATATGGCTTCACAAGTCGTTGTTTCACTCTGAGATTAGCAAAATAAGGGAAATGGCCGTTCGTTCGCCCAAGTTAAAACATTTTAAACTCGAGCGATGATTTTTCTTGCAGAGGAATCATCAGTTTAACATGGCTGCTAGAATGAATCAATACATCAAGCTGTGCTCAAGCTAGCATACATTAACTGGGAAAGATGCTGGTGCAGGGCTGCCAACTTCCCGGCATACCTTGGCGTGGGGTCCTGGGGCGGGAGGAAGAGGGGTGGGAGTGTTGGTAGGATGGAGTTGCAATTGTGGAAGGGGTGAGCATATTCTCTCTCCTCCAAATACTTCCAAGAAAGGTCCTCACAAGCAGCTGTCACTTCGTGAAATGTAATGTTTAATTATGAATATGGTTTTGTACAGTTTCAAATGTGAACTTACTTCATTATTTCTGTCAAAACTCTGTCCTAGCACAGCAGAAGGTCTCCCGTGGCGAATTCCTCGCACCGACAAGCTTGTTCTACTTAAGGGTGTTTTCACATTTGGTTTGTTTCAGCCTCTAAAATGGACTCAGATCTTGACGCAGTAGTTTTTGTGTGCATGTGAACGCACCAAATGAATCCAGATCCCTCTAAAAGAAACCGAACTCAGACCACATCAGTTCATTTAAGGCTAGTTTTGATGTCCGCTTGTTGTATGCATTTTGAACATAAACACAAGGTCTGCTTCACGTTTTGACTAAACAATTTTTTTTGGGGGGGGGATTTTCACTCCTATTTCTCCCAATTGTACCCATCCAATTATCCCACTCTTCTGAGCCATCCCGGTCGCTGCTCCACCCTTTCTGCCGATCCGGGGAGGGCTGCAGACTACCACGTGCCTCCTCCAATACATGTGGAGTCGCCAGCCGCTTCTTTTCACCTGACAGTGAGGAGTTTCACCAGGGGGTCATAGCACATGGGAGGATCACACTATTCTCCCTCCCCCCTGAACAGGCGCCCTGAACAACCAGTGGAGGCGCTAGTGCAGCAACCAGGACACATACCCACATCCAGCTTCCCACCCGCAGACATGGCCAATTGTGTCTGTAGGGACGTCCAACCAAGCCGGAGGTAACACAGGGATTCGAACCGATGATTCTTGTGTTGGTAGGCAATGGAATAGACCGCCACGCCACCCAGACGCCCCAATTTTTTTTATTCTATTTTACTTTTCCGCTGTTCTCCACTTCTGTTGTCAAGTCAGGAACGAAATTGAAGATGGCGTCATCATCTTTGACTTGGCTGTCGTTCCTCCAACATGGCGGTATGCCACCTCGACTCACCAGTAACCACTCTTTTCAAATATTTAGTAATTAAATTCTGTTTTTTTCTGTTTATTGTTTTACTATCCTAGTTATTGTTATTCAGCCAAACTGAATATTTCTTTCTGGATAATGATACTTTGTCAGTGTGTTTTGACTAATAAGCTCAGCGTACATACCCCTTGGCAGAAGCATTTTAATAATTCGGCATGAAGTGAAAAACAGACATCAGACATGATTTGATTTTTTTGGTGTGACTGTTAGTGTTCAACAGATGAAAGTGTAATCACTTGTCCAATTCACACAATTCATACTTCATTCATAATCACCGATCCACATACAAACATGCCAACATTGTACTTTGCAAATAAATTTCAAGTCATATACAGGGACCCCCCCCTGTAAGATTTCCCTTCTAATTCCAACATTAACATCCACTTGACAACAATGCAGAGTAATACTAGTAAACAATGGATTCTGATGATTTTTAAGCTGTGCTACTTTCAAATGTTGGCATTTGCAAAGTCTTGCAACGTTGTCATATCTAAAGTTCGCCACATCCTGTCACTTGCTCTTTTTTATTTTTAATATACTTACAAAATATGATTGTAAACCAAAGCAGTCAGTGGCACCAAAATGGCAGTGATGTTTCTGCTGCAGCGGCAAATAGTTTGGCTCTGCAGAATTCCTCGGGTTCTTGCAATATAAAGGATTTGATGATTGTCTCTTTTTCTATTTATGTCAGAATATTAAAAAAAAGTCTAAGACTGTTGAATAGACAAATCCCTGCTAGCAGTTTTCAGTAAATTATTATTTTCTGCCAAAACTAAAAATCTACCAATATAGCAGAATTCACATCTGGGAGTTCTGGTGTGATGTCTTCAACACACGGCTTTATCCATTCCTCCACTGACAAGATGAATGGGAGGCGGACCACCTGGAATATGATGCACTTCCTGGTTCAAAACTGCTATGGCATGAATTTAATTTGAATGTAAAATATAAAACAAAATCCATAAATTGAGTCTCTTGTTCATTTTTCAGTGGATGCTGATCATCTCTTGAAGACATCACAGGTTAAAACCTTGGTCCATTATAAACGTTTAAGAAACTCTGTTTGTTATATTTTAATTGGGCTGAAACTGGAATAATGTGAATTCTCTATTATTGTGATTTTTTTTTCTCCATTAGCTCTCGTCAAAGTATATTTTTGCCACTGTGTATGCTTTCTCTCCGCATCACATAGTCCCATAAACTCACACATCCATGCAATTTGTATCTTCTCTCCTAACTTGCTTTGAGATGAACAACTGGATTGATGGGAAATCTCCGTATCTGACCCGGTCCCCCCTTAAACAAATGATTGATTAATGTGTACATATTTTTGTATGTCTCTGTTTGTCTCTGTCTGTTTTTGTTTTTTTCCTGATATTTATGTGAATGGTTGTGTATGTGTTTGGCACCCAGGCACATCGGTGGGTTAACTTGGGGTCTGATAGAGTGTGTCACATCCACACCATTCATTTTTGTTCTGCTTCAAAGCTGGTGTTCTTCACTGGGCAAGGCTAGCGACAATGCGTTGTCAGTGTGTCCGATTTCGCTGCTGAAGCTGAAGTATCGCAATAAGTTGAACACTTAAAAACAGATATGCATTTCTAACCTGGAGGTGAGCAAGAGATCTGCACTTTACAGTTGACAAGCCGGGGTTGGAGGAGATGGGTAAGAACCTGCGTGTATGATTCTGTGATTGTGTCAATCATTGCAATAGTCCACTATGTATTTTTTTTCCTTCTCTGTCCATGTGTCGAGTACCTTAACATTTGTTGGTTACAGCATCACAATACACTCTCACACCGAGCCATCACTGCTCCCACCCAGAATTTGCACACACCAGCTGTGGATATTGAACAGTGAGTGATGTGTGTTTGGTAAGTTTTAAAGGATGCCAGTAAAATGACTGCTGCATCTGCAGAGCACCACTTGCTTGCTCAGCTTAATAGACATGTGTAATGGTCTACACATGGATATTAAGTGATGCGGGAGCTTTTATATTTGCAGAGGTAGCTTGAGAGTAGTGGGGGGGGGGGAACAGCGGAGTCATGTCACCAGCATCCTGTCGCCGTTTGTGTCATGGGAGATGGCAATAGCTGTTCTTAGCACCAGTTAGCACTGATGTAGACGCAAATGTCTGAACTCTCGTTGGTTTTGGTTCTGATTGAGAAGAGAAAAGGTCTGCCAATTCAGGTCAAATTTGGGGATAATTTTTTTCCTCCTCCTCACTTTTCTTCCAGAAAAGTAGAAACACCCACTCACTCACAACAGATCCTGCCATCCAGTATAATATACCCATGTTGACTAGCTTCAGATCCGTTCACACCATTTCTCTACTGGATGCAGACCAAACTGTCCCTCACCACTCCTGTCTCTCCTTCTCCAGAGCCTCATTTCATTCACCGTGCAGCTCTCCATACTTCTGCTGTGTGAGCATTAAGTGGTGTTCAATATCAAAATATCCTCTTCCAGTGTTCAATAAGAAACACATTCACCAAGGTTAAAATATGTATTCACATATTGTCAAGTTGCCTGGGATGGCTGTACACTTTAAACATGTTCAGTAAGCCAGAATCCTTATTGTAACAATAGGAACTATTGTTAGGAACCATTGTTTAGTTCCTTGTTTACACAGGGGTCGTTTAGGTTGTTGCACCTGGAATAACGGACCGAGCGTAATGCATAACCTTACGTGCCGAAGTTATTATTAAAGTTTATAGCCCCGTGGGGTTGAAACGAGTTGTAACGTCTCATTAGTAGAAGGTAACAACACACTTTAACACTTATATTCATGTCTAGACGCCATTCACCAAATACACCACAGGCTCCATAATGTGTAATTTTTTTTCAAGAGGTATTTTTACCCAGACATGATGGTGAATCTATAAATTCCCACTTCAAAAAGCTTCTTATACTGAAAGCATTCTTATTTTATTTTTTTTTTGTCTGGTGGTCGATACGATAGTTAGATACCTTTGTTGATAAGATTCCTTATAGTTTTCTATTGGCCCAATAACCCAACTGTTTTTTCTTCCCGCTTGCCCCCACACAGACTACAGTGAACGAGACTGGGAGTGAAGGCCTGCAAACAGACCTTGATAAAAACTAATAACTGACATGAAACTGATATTTGCATTGACGTTATTCTGCGCCAATGTAGGTAAGGAAAGAAGGGGAAAAAACAAACTTTGACTGAATCACCAATCAGACGTTCCAACCCAGTACTGTGCGTCCACCGCCGCCGTTGTTTAAGAACCCATTTCCAAGCTGTCAATGGGTTTTGGTTGGAAGGTTTGGTTGGTGAATTTCACAAAGTTTTGGTTTTCATTCTAGGCTGTAAGATGCAACGTTAGCTTGCTTTTTGAATTTGGCGCTGAGCTCTGTGTGGCTTCAAGTTCTCCTGCATGCTGGTAGTGGGCTGATGCTGTGTGCTGGTAGAACCTCTCTGGAACCCATCCTTTAGTTTAAGAGCCCTTCCTGTAGTCTTTATTTAAGGCATTTGCTCAGCAAGACACATTTACATAGAGGCTTAGTGGGGATTTTTTAAGCAGGATTGGCGAAGAATGACTCACTTGACCTTCTGACCTTTTCTGACGCTCAGCACCGACAAACACCCCTTTGCTACTCATCACAAGAGGATCGGGATCCTATGACTTCAAGAGTTTTAATTCCCTCCATCCCCTTCTCTCTTTGTGCCCCCTTTTCCTATGCTGCCATTGCTATCGGTGTGTGTCACACATCAACTTTGTAACTCATTTGCCTCTCTTTCTCTTTCTGTCTGTCCGTCTCTCTTTTTTCTATGTCGGTCTTCCAATCCTCATCACTTTTGCCTTTTCATTTCCTAATCTGGCTTTGTTCTGCCTCTTTCATGTATTCCTGCTTTGACCACTTCTTTCTGTTCTCCACATGGGAACTTTGCCCCCAATCCTCCCACCTCCTTCCTTCTACCCATCGAACTGCGAATCCTCTTTTGCTTTGTCCTGTTGTCTCCCCTCCACATTTATTTCCCTGCACCTCCTTCCCTCCCACCTGCTCTCTCACTCGTTCTCGTCCATGTGAATGCATCATCTCTTGTCTCAAATGGCCGTCTCCTCCTTCCTCCCATCATCCACTGAATGGCACTTTCCTCCTTCGACCATCTCCCCCCATGCCTTTCTCCCCTTTCCCTCTCTCTCTGTCTCGCTAGGAGGACCAGCTTTCCTCCCTGGGTTCTGCAGACCCCTGTGTGAAAACTGAAGGTGGAGGGGGAGGTGATGGAGGAGGAGGAGGAGTAACCAATGGTCAAGGCCCCAGAGTCTCTTCCTCGGGCATCTCTTCCGACAGTTCACCCCGCAATGGAGTCCTCCCCCAAACCATAGACCCTCCCTCTCTACCCGCCCTCCATCAACATCCTAGTCAGAACGGAGAGCTCCGTGGCAACAAAACATCCTCCCCCATGACAACCTCACAGACAACAGGGACAACAGCAACATCAACAACAACAACAGAAACAACAACAGCAGCAACAACAACAACAACAACAACAGGCATAGCAGAATAAGGGGGAGAAGGTGTGAACACAACACAAAAGCCAAATCAGAGAGAGATGACACAATTAAAAGGAAAACTCTGCCCCTCCCCACCCCGTTCATTTGCATTTGCTAAGACAATATTTCACAAAATATCCCTACACCTTTTGTGCAAGCAAGAGAGAGAGAGTGAGAGAGAAGAAAAGCATGGCGGAGATAGATGAATAGTTATTGTATATTTTAACTGTACAGCGCATTTAACACACCATAAAGGGCTCTACAACGTACGTAAACTTGATTTCCATGCTGCTCGGTTAGTATCACTCTTGCAGGACAAGACAACGATACCCCTCCCCATGCTGTAAACTGTTTAAATAAGTCAGACAAAGGTGTTTGACAAACACAGATGTGTACTTGCCATACCAAGCCGACATGTGAACATCTGCTGTGTGTGCTCATTGCCTGTCTGTGGCTCCATGAAAAACATACATACTTATATACGTGTAAGGATCGAGCTCCATAGAACGTCTCACAGCCCAAAGACTTCTCAGTAGCCATCAGAATAGTTATTAATGTGTTCCTCCACTTCTCTGGATGCAGGTCTACCGATGAAACCTGCGCCGAATACTGTAGGTCGAGATGGTAATGTAGTCTGGCTTCCTTAGTGCCTTTGAATGTATTTCAACAGGGTTTCAAATAACTGGCCGAGGTACCCGAAGGAGATAAAACTCACCTTTGCTTCCATGAGAAACAGACTGAGGGCTGAAAAACAAACCAAATTAAAAGTCCGGTGATCGACCGGTGTAGAGTTTTGAACAGCAAAATCAGTGGGAGATCTGCAAAGACGTTTTGGGATTTTCTTTTTTGTCAAACAAAGGGACTTCTCGTTTTTTTGGACTGAGCTTGTGCAATTTTTTTTCTCTTCTCAATCTAAGAACTGATATGTGATAAACTGGTGCTAAACAGAAACAAATGGTGCCATTACCAAAATCTAATGTCTTTGTCCACCATGACACTGCCTCTTCCATTCTCCACTCCCAGCCTCTCTCCAGTCTGTCGTTACCAGGGCATTTTGTTCCCCTCCTAATCTGTTTGTATATGTCTATGTCTTTGTTATCTGTCTGTCCCTCTGTCTGCATTTTTGTGTGAGATGCTATGTGGGGTCTCCATGTCAAGGTCAGGTTAAAATACAACTCCAATCTCTAATCTGATCTGAGTAAAAGCAGCTTTTTAAAAACTGCCCGCTGTGCAGTTGTCACAAAGTTGAGGTTAAGGTCCTTACAAATCATTGTTAGTGGATTATTTTAGCTTGAGGTGACCCGTCCCCAAAATACTATTATTTTCCTTGCTTAATTGAATGGCAGTTACATTTATTCTGACACACCTCTCAGTTCACAAAGAGACGTATGGAATGAAATGGGCAAGAGGATGTATTGTTATGTTTTACGCCACTTAAAGGAAACAAAAACATGAATTGTGGGTCGAATACAGGATAACATTTTCATAGTTCATATATTTCATTTACAGATTAAAGTGAATTGACTGGGCACCACGAGTATATCTCTGAGGAAAGTCCCGCGCCACCGATGGTTTATCTCACACGATGGTGTGTAACTCCGTTTAATTTTGGGGCACTTACCTCAAATTTTCAATTTTAGCGCAATTGGGAAGAAGGAATCCTTTGTCATGGGAAAGATCCTCATGCAGCATGATTTCATTCTGATATTTATCATGTTGTCTGTAAATAGAGATTCAGTTCAACTTTTTAACTCTCGTAGCTAGATTAAGCCAGTTTATTCTAGCATTAAGTGCCTGGGATACAGGTTATTGGCATCCTTCGGCCAGTAGGCTAGACAGTCACCAATCAAATCTCTATGAGACATTAATACTATAAGAATGTATTGTAATGCATGGAGACTATCTCAAAGGTATGTTTTTAAATAGATTGCCACCGATACGTGCAAAATTACTAGTAGAAGTTTAAAAACATTACGGTAATTTTTGAGGGAGAGATTGTAACCCTGGTTGACAAAATGGTTAAACACTGACCGGGTGAGTTCTCCATATTTAGAGACTTTGATGGATGAGCTTGAAGTAATGTTCTTGTTTGTCTTCTGACATGGATGTATGTTGTGTCTCTGGAACGCCGTCTTCAGTTTCTCACGTGTCGAGTGCTGAAACATCAGCCTTTAAAATGTTTGTAATCTGTTGCCATAACCCTTCATTTTTTGTGTATGAACTGTCTATTGTAAAGTTTGTCTGGATGTGAATTTGTGTTTTGTCTCTGTAGCTTCACGCCGGTCACTCTGCAACAACTCAGCTTGGCCTTTCTGTAGAAATGCACGTAGAACCAAGACGAGTTGGAAGAGTTTCCCCTCAGCTCTGTAATGTCAGCCATTTTTATGTGTTGAAGAAAACAAATCACTTGCTGTCAAGGGTAAAAAAAAAAAAAAAGGGCCGACACAAGCGCTTTGCAGGTCAGTGCCAGGCAACCAACCCAAAACCAGATAAGATGAGAGCTCCAACTGGAGCAAATATGTAATTGTTTAACCACAATGTTAAAAAAAAGTGACAGCGAAAGTCTTACAAAGGGAAATATTATATATATATATATATATATATATATATATATATAATTTTATTTTGTGGCAGTGGGTTGTAGGGCTAAATATTCCTTATGAAAACACTTGGCATGAGCAATGTAAGTGGAGCTCGACCCGGGCTAGAACATCAGTGTCTCGTAGAGATGCAATATGATCCACAGTTGAGTGACTAGTGCAGGAAAATACCTCAGCGACATAAAAATTGAGAGACTCAGGTACAAAAAAAAAAAAAAAAAGGTCATTGTCTAAGAGCTGAATGCAAACCAGTGATAGAGTCCAGCTTTGGAGAGACCTGTCTTCACACCCCTAGGATGAAATTCTCTTAGCTATGCTTCCATAGCACCTGATCAAGCGCCTCCACTTGTTCCTTCTCTCTCTGTCTCCTTTTTTTTTCTCCTCCTGTAGTCACTCCCAAAGCTTCGTGGAGGACAGCCTGGAACCTAGTTGGCTGATGCGCCACAGGCAGTCCAAAGGCTGGCACGGCCAAATGTCCAGAGCCCTCTCTCGTGACGCGATTGGCTGACAAAGGGAGAACTTGGGCCACTGGTCCCATTCTCCTTACTTAAAGGATGGTGCAGAGCCCCAGCGGACCATGTAAGGATCTGCTGGATCTTTTTTTTTAAATTTTCCTTTTTTTTTTTTTTCTTACCATACTCTTTACTTGTGCCCTCTCTCTCTGATTGGATAGATGGATGTTTACGTGACCCACACCTCGTGGTGAATTTGGATCCACCATTTTTCTTTGGAAGATAAACCCAATATAATACAGTATCGTAGTGCAGTTATAAAATTTTTCGGCCTTTCTGAGCACATCTATGGGAAGAACATCTATGCAGACCGATGAGTCGGTGGACAGGAAGAACGTAAAGGCAAACAAAGGAAAAGTAAAGAGCGGGAAACATATTGTACCATGGGTAAGATATAAAGATTTACAAGGTGCTTGACTTCTTTTTTTTTTCTTTCCAGTGAAAACACGTTTAATTCCTAAACATTTCTTTATCTTGCTCTCTCTAATAGACTTTTAACTTTAACTTTACTTTTTGACGCCTGTTTATTTAACTATTCACTGGCTATTTATCTTACTGGGAATCCTTAAAGCATTGTTTAAACACCTCTTATTACTCCATTTTTGGACATTCTCATTAACTTTTCAGTTCATAATTTTTAGCTCTTACCTTTGAATCAGACTTTTGAGTCAAAGGAAACTAAATATGCACAGTCTACTCAAATCAAACTGCTTCAAAAAGCTCATGCTTCAACAAATATTTTGAAAACTGGTCAGAATGTTATTATTTATATTTCTATAATACTGCTTCTTATTATTACCGTAGTGCAAAAAAAACCAACAAAAACTCTTCAACAGAAATCTTCCGAAAGAGACAATTTATTTATTGATAGACGGCTCTATCTAATGGAAGTTCATAAATAATGCATTTTATATCAGCCAAGTATTCTTATAAAGACAATCTTGCCAATACACGAGAGGAGAATCATTGCCCTGTAGGACTAAAGGGACAGACTTGTGTTTTACCTTCTCCCCCAACAACCATTTATTTGCACGTTGCTGTGACCTGCACTCCTCTGCTTCTTGCTTCTGATCACACTTAAAGATAGATAAAGGAAAAAGTGGACGGAGGATGTTTTTCGCTCGACAATCGCCATGGAGCTCTCCATTTATGGACGATCTGAAACCTGTTCTTTGAGCGAGGATGTTTTCACTTGTCATTTGTTTTGCATTTCAGCTCGCCTATCTGTCAAGCTCTTGATGCAGCAGAGGTGAATCCACCAAGTCTTGATTTCAGTGCGGGGTGTTAAAAAAAACAACAACAATGACAACCCCCCCCCCATTTATTTTAATTAAGGGATGGAGTCCGCTGACACCAAGCTGAGGTCCAATCCCTGCAAGGCCCCACAAATAAACTGAAAAGCTGACAGAGAGCGAGCGAGCGAGCGAGCGAGAGAGAGAGAGAGATTAGAGGTTCTGCTTAAATGAGTGAATGTGTCTGTACATAAGTGTGTGAACTGGGTAAATCCTTGTGTATATACTGGGTAAATGTGTATATATGGTATGTCTATGTGTATATACAGTTTGTTTGTATATGCGGAGTGTACAGTTATTTTCTCCTCTAATATTTCTCTCTCTGTGTGTATGCGTGCGTGTGTGTGTGTCAATCAAAAGGTTTTCTCAAATTTCCGATATGGAGGCATGGAAATGTTTTGAATTGTATGGACAGCTATGAGAGGCTCTTTCTGTGCAGACTCCGCATATCAGCGATGCCTGTCACGCTGCATTCTCCAAGCTCTCATACAAGCAGTAAACTCACACAATCTTAAAGCTTGCACTCATTTTCTGACCAACTAAAATCTTCTTTTTTTTTCCAAGTATATTTGGGTGACCAAGCAATGTTTGTATATATTTAGATTAACACAGTATTTCCAAAAACCTCCATCTGCATTTCTTTGAAATTCTCGAAACGTTTTGGGATTCTTGCGTATCTGATTTTTAATTTTAGGTTCCTACAGTGTATGTTTGCTAATGTTCGTTCAGAGTGATATATTTATTCAGACAGCCTTTATATATTCCTTAAAAATTCAGTTCCATAAATTCTGCCTTTCATTGAGCCGTGTAACTTTTTGCAGGCCGAAGATTGGTTGGGATGTCAAACCCTTCCTTGAAAGTACCGTCATGACTTGCCATTGCTTGTTTCTGTACAGGTCCTTATTAAGTAAGTGTGCCTCTACCCTATAATCTTCATTCACTTTTAGACCCTTAAACCCTGCTGGTCCTGCATTTTCATATCCCTTGACAAGCCATAGCCCTTCCTGCCCCAGAACTCCTCTATTGTCGTTTCAAGAAGGACAGACATTTTGGGATTTTGTGTATATTAATGAAAGAGTGATGTTGAAGAGTGTATTGCAGTTGTATATGGATTTGTTATGAATGTGGATATTCTGATCATTGAATTATTATTGTAATAATGATAATGATTATTGCCACTTTGATTTTGTGGATTGAGTCCTTTGATGCGGTTGATGAAAATTCCATTTGTTTGATTCTTTTTTTTTCTCCTTTGGAATAAACCGGAATTTATATTTTTCGGGTGGGTGAATCTCGAAGATAGAAATACATAAATAAATTAATAAATAAACAAATAATTAAATTCTTAATTCGGTGTGAAAGGGTGTGATACGTTCTTAATGCACTAACTCCAGCTCTTCTCAGTATCTTCCATGCCTTCCATCCTATGGTGTAGCTGTCTGAGCATGGCTTGCTTCTGCTCTCAGTATAGTGGCAGGTTCACATCATGTCCACCACCTCTTCAAGGTCTTTAAATGGGACAGAAACTGGCCCGTCTGACAGGTCAAATAATCTTAACTTTTTAATTAAACAAATAAATCTGCTGAAGAGGGTAGTAGGAGTGTTTTAACGGGGTAGAGTTGCTATTTTTGCTGTGATGTTGGTACTGTTCACACCACATGTAGAATTCAGTGATATCAGCTGTCCTCTACCCCAACTAGTTATTTCTCAGCTGAATTGTCTCCTTGTTTGAGCTTTTTTTTCCTCAAATTTAGTATTTTAGTGGTTCTGTTAGTGAGTATACCACAACATTTCCTCACTCTTTTTCTTCATATGAAGTACTGAAACAGAATTCAACTGGTGGGGTCTGGGAATTGAGGCCAAAACCCAGTATAGCAAGTGCATACCTATCCCCATCCTCCTACTGCAAATTGCCTGGGGTTGCTTAGTTGGCAGGCAAATATCAGTTGGTATAGCTGAGAAAAGATTAACCAAGCTGAGGTTTCAACATTATAAACACATTATGCCAGAACCAGCACGGCATATGAACTCAAATTAGTGGTGGTTCTGCCAGCTTATATAGGGCCTATCATTAGCAATGTATTTAGATCCATCTGTGTCTGACATGATGTAAGCTAACATAATGGAAATGTAGATGTAAATCAGCAGATGTCTATGTTGGGTGGCAGATAAACAGACAGTGAAGTGACTGAAGGGTAATGTTGTTCACAATCACACATGCACACATTGAGCAACCTGGAGACCTTGCATGATGGCAATCTTTCATCATGCAACAACTGAGGCTTTGATCAGACAGGCGGTCATTTACATGATTTGCTTATTCTCTTTAAGAGAGTGGGAACAGAACCACAGTTGGTTGAGGTTTTACATGGTTACACAGCTTAAACTTACAGTTGAATATGAAAAAAATCTTCTAGATCAGTGATCAAAAGTGATCAAATGGTGAAAGAAGTCTGGTTGAGGGGGCTGGGGACAATCAAAATCCACCAGTTTATCAAGATTACAGAGGGAGAAAAAAACCACAAGAGGGCAGAATACGCTTTAGAATAGAGCAGAATAAAATAGCTTTATTTGTTTGAAGCAGATAAAATATGCAAATGAATAAATAAAAATGTAATAATTATACATATATGCAAATTATAATTGTACTAACAAATGATATCAATATGCTAATGTATTTATCTTACCATACTAAAATATCAATATACTATGGTACTTATATAGTAGTAATTAAAAAGACATTCCAAATTTGGCCAGCGTATGTGTAGAAATTGATTCTGTCTAATAGTGACCAATATTTTCTCACGTTGGTTTGTTTGCTTTCAAAAATACCAAAATAATCAAATGAAATTTGACAGATTTTTTTTTGCATGCAAACTTAAAATAGATGAATTGGTAATTTTATTGAATGAATTAGATCACTTTTAGTCTCTGTATTGTCAGTTCACCCCTACAAACATTTCTTCTAAAGCAGAAGGTCTAGGTGCTGAGTCAAGCCAGTTTACGCTCTATTAAATGGCTAAATGACAGAGCTTAACACCAAATAAGTAAGAGTACAAATAAAACCAGTACAAATAAATAAAAACAAATATCAAACATTTGTAAAAGCCTTCATAAAAAGAAAAGTTTTAAGACGAGATTTAAAATAAGCTACAGATTTGGTTTGTCTTAGTTCAACAGGAAGAGAGCTCCATAGTGTGAGAGCTCCAACAGCAAAAGCCCGATCACTCTTTGTAACAACCAGACCTGGGAATAACTAGCAGGGCTCCATCTGCAGATCTATGGTCGAGGGGGCATATACCAGGTCAATAAATTACAAATGTATGTAGGAGCAAGACCATTTAAAGCCATGCAAGTGAGCAGTAAATTTTATAATCAATTCGAAATACAACAGGGAACCTGTGTAGGGAGGTAAGCACAGGAGTGATATGGTCGTGCATCTTTGTCCCGTTAATGAGCCCAGCAGCAGCGTTTTGTACAAACTACAGACGGTGGAGGGAGCCCTTGCTGATACCAGAATAAAGTGCATTACAATAGTCAAGTGCAGATCGGCAATTGATAAAAATGACCTAAATTTGGAGGTTAGCTTGAACTGGAGAAAGCATGACTGAACAAATGTTTGATTATCAAAACTGAGGTTAGCATCAAATATTACCTCAACATTCCTGTGTAAGACTACCTGACAGACCACCAAGATTAGTAACAAAAGGGCTGATGGAATTTTCGGGACTGAACAAAATGGCCTCAGACTAATCATAAAATTTAAGACAATTTTCAGACATCCAGGATTTAATGTCAGAGAGGCAAGTTGTGAGATTTGCTAGGGCACTAGGATCTGTGGGTTTTAGTGGTATAACCAAGTGTCATCAGCATGAAAATGGTAGAGTACACCATGATTTTGAATGACCTGGCCAAGGGGCAGCATGTTTAAAGAAAAGAGAAGGGGGCCAAGAACTGAGCCTTGAGGGACACCACAGCTCAACTGAGCCACCGAAGAGGTAGAGTTACCCTGAACAACGGAAAAAAAGTTCTGTTGGTGAGGTAAGAGCATAATAAGCTAAGAGCCGAGCCCTTGATGCCAGCGCAAGTCTCTAAGCGAAGTTAAGGATGTTTGACTGTGTCAAAGGCAGCACTTTAAGTCTAAAAGAACTAAAATGGAAACGCATAGCAGCAAACAATACACCAAGATAGAATGTGGATGTTTTTAGTATATCCGAAATCATAGCGTAACCGGTTATTTTCTTGCCCGATGCGGGATTCGATACGGGGTGTACTGCACCACAAGGCGACATCACTAACCGCTCGGCTAAAGGGTCAGATCCGTTAGCTAGGGACTAAGGTGTCTTATTAGTAGTTTACAATAGTATGCAAAAAACAGCATGCTAAAAACAAAACAAAACTGGATGTCATACTACATCCAAAGAAACATCAGAGTATGCAAACACACTACAATAGTACAAGTATCCCACAATGCATTGCGATACTTCACGGCAACAATCAACAATGGCAATGATTCAGACCCAACCAGCAAAACAGTCGAACTGTTTATTCCCTTTCACTATGCTAATCAGAAAGTTTTAAAATCATTATTTTTATATTTTGAAAAAAATATGTAGGTTACCACACCGATAAACGTTTATGCAGCATATTGTCATTAGCTGAAAGGAAATTACGAGACTCTAACACAAAGTAGTGTGTCTTAACAGTCATTATACTTTTTACTCTCATACCGAGGGTTCATCTCAAGTCTCTTATTTGATATTTCCTCGCTCCTCCATCCTTGCTTGAACCGAAAGTCGTTCTGGTCCACAATTTTGAAGGTCGTTCCAGAGCTCTTATTTCTGCTCTGAGGAGCGAGGATCGAGGAGGGATCTCTGACAAGGAGCCATGTCATGAGCAAGGATACATGAGCGCAGCCTTCCCGGAAGACTTTATACTGAACGCCATGATGTATAATTACTCCCGCTCTGCACATCTGGCATATATGAACGAGATGGCGGAGAAACAGTACAAGTGTAAGTGGCTGTTGTTTTCTGCTTTGCTATTGTTGGACTGCAGCTCAGTACCAACTCATCTTCATCTATGTGAGAGCGTAGTCCTGCGTGTTTGTTGATAAAGCAATAGGAGAAGATGTTCGGTCTCAAAACCATCCGTTTTATTTAGCAGTGAATGGATAAAGCATACAGAGCTCTGGGTCTAGAGCTTCCTATCCCTGACAAACAACAGATTGTGTCAGTTCACGAAGTCTGACTGTCTCTCTTTTCCCTGACCCAGTCTTTATACATACAAAGTGTTGACTGAACATGAATGTGTGGTCTTCCTTGTGATTGGTCCGTTCATCTGACTCCATTTCCGCCTCACTGATATCCGGACTCCAGGTAATCTTCTTCTATATCTGCTGTGACCTTGTTGCAGCTGCCGTCGTAAAATCCTGTTCCTATTTCTGAAACCACAAATCACACCACATCTTGTCTCCACTCCCCCCTGACCACAACACCCTTATTGTTCCCTTTCCTATTCAGAGCTGCTAACCTTATCTAAGGTCAGCGACCCTCACTCATTTACCTTCCATGGAGGTAGACACACTCTCCTTCTTGGGACATCTTATCCTTTTATTGCCCCCCACTTCTCTTCCTATAATTTACTCTGCATTCCTCTGTCTGCTAACATACTCAGTACTTTTCCACTGCCACTATAGCCCCTCATGTCCTTGTAACAAGCCCTGTTCCTCATGCATATGCTTTCCCAATGATTAATATATCCTTATATCCCTTATTCCAATTAATACGTTGTAATCATCATT
The DNA here is from genome assembly GCF_029633865.1 of Lampris incognitus. Lineage (NCBI taxonomy): Eukaryota > Metazoa > Chordata > Actinopteri > Lampriformes > Lampridae > Lampris > Lampris incognitus. The sequence goes on from NC_079219.1 coordinate 48,881,887, forward strand.
ATTAAACATCACACCATTACATTTATCTACACTATGTAAAGAAATAAGATGGGAAACCTAAACATTGTCTATTTAATCCACAACCCGTTTTGTTATGTCATAAATCTGTGCTGCCGTCATCAGAAAGGGACGTTGCTTCACGTGACACTTCAGAGGAAAGGGTGTCTCTTTTCTCCAAAAAAAAAACAAAACCAAATTTCTTCTCTCTCGCGTCTATCCAAGCATCCCCGGTGGGAGGGTCTTGGACGCAAGGAGACTTGAGATGGGGTTGGGTCAAGATGGCGGCATGACCAGTTGAACTTTGAGGCATTAGCGGAAAGAAATTATAGAATTACTGCACAAACTCTTCCTATAATATATTTTCATCACCAAAAGATGTGCATAAATATCTTTGAAGAAACAAATTGACCTTTCCCGCTAAATAACAATGTTTATGCCCTAGTCCTGCATTTATAATGGCGAAAAGTGGAGCTAACATTGACTAGCTTTAAGCTAATCGGTCTTTCGGTCGTGATTTCACAATGCCTCTGATCCTTGGAAGATGGAGTCCGGCATGGCGTTGCCCTAGGAAATGACCGAAGTCCGAAAGACCGATAATTGATTCAATCGTTTAGGTTAAGGCAATAGCCTGTTATGATAGTCAATGTAGGCAGTTAGATAAAGCTAGCTCTTACCTTTGCGAAGATCAGGGTGTTGTCACAGCCTGTTGGCTTGAAGCTGTGGAGATCTTGAGCCCATCCATTTGTAAATTGCCCGTGTGCTTCGAGAAATTTAAATGTTTAAAACTGCTCCATTGTGTAAACACTAATACCAGAGACGAGGTAATTTACCATGTCCGTATATAAGTTAGTGAAGTAAGCTTGTCTGGGTCGTGGCTCCATTCTTTCGTTGGCAGCTCGTAGGGATCAACGTTATTTAGGGCATTCAATTTTGTCAAATAACGACGTTTGGCATTGGAACATAATTTGTCCCTGTATGTCACCTTTTCTTTGTATCTTTCTTTAAACATCTCAGTGAGGTAAGTGTAACGACCCTCACTTGTGCTGGTGTTCGTGATAGAGATTCAAACCAGGGGTTCCTAACAGTGGCTTTTATTGCCTCCAGCGGAGATGGTCTAGCTCTCAGGTACGGGTAGCGCAAATGCCCAAAATGTGTCAAAGCGAAAGTAAATAGGCAAACAGTCGCGCAGCCTCATATTTAACCTTAGTGAATGCGGTACACCATCTGAGGTTTACACAAACCATCAAAAAGCATTGGATTACAATAACATGTTAAAATACAAATTTTGGGAGAATTCACTTTATCTGAGTGAGATCATTTTCAACTCTGTTACACCCACCCCCACTGAATTCTGGAAAAATTATACACATGTTCGCAAACTATAGCTATGATTCATCTGGTGTCATGGGACTACACACACGAAGACCGACTCTAGAAGTATCCTTTAAGGATGTGGTGGACAGAGAGCGACGTCAAAAACTCTCCAACCAACCATCGGTTATAGAATGCCTTACACATTCTACACTTGCCTAAAAACTGTCAATACACATAGAAGTAGGTATAAGTGTTCACCTAGTACTGCACTTCTAAGGACATTAGAAAGATCTGCAAAAAAAACAAAAAAACAAAACAAAGAGACTTATGCCCTAAGAGCTTGAACTACAGCGCTGCATACAGTCTGAACATTCTGCCGCAGTCGTCTAGTGACATCTCGTCCAGCTATCGTGTAAAGGAGCCTGTTAACTGGTCGAACGACACGACCCAGACGTGTAGTGCGGTGTGGTGCAGACTCAGTCAGTTCAGTGGGTGCAACAGTATGTGCAGCGTCACTTACAGAGTCAGAAGTAACTGTAGACAAAACTGTGTGATGGCCACTAACAGTCGAGGTGTCATCCCTATCAACAGTGTCATCAGTGAGTGAGGCGTGAGAGAGTTCAGAGTGTGAGTCTGGGACCTTGTCAGTCAACACGTCGTTAGTAAAGTCAGTAGAAGGCTCCCTAGCACCTCCTTCAGGAGACTGTTTACTTGGGGTGTTGTTCAGGTGACTGACCCATTCTCTGGTTCTCTCCTCAGACGCAGGCAGGATATCTGAGTAATTTTCAGGTTCAGGGACGCTCACAAGACTGTGCACATCATCGACTCCACATTGAGTCTCATCCTGCTGAACGGACACTTGAGTCTGAGTGTGCTCTGACGTAGCTTGACCTGAGGCCATGGAATGGACAGAGACGGAGGACTGGACGGAGGACATTGAGAGACCAGACTGAGAAGACTGTGGCACATCTTGAATAGGAAGAAAATTCACCAGCATAAGTAGATTACGATGGACAGTCCGCTCACGCCCTGTGACAGTGTCCTGTATCTTATATGTGTGCGTCTGGGGATTCAGCTCAGTCACAGTGTAAACAATAGACTCCCATCAGTCAGCAACTTTTCTCTTTCCTCTCTCTTTCTTATTAGCCACAAGCACTCGGTCTCCAATTTCAATTGTCGATCCTTTCGCTTTCCTGTTATACAGTCTTGCCTGTCTGTTCTGTTCCTTTGTCACATGCTCTTGAGCAATTAGCATGGCTTCCTTAAGGTCCTCAGACAGCTTCGTGACATACCTGCCAAAGTCGGTCACATCAGGGTCAGTCAAGATGTTTCCAAACAGGATATCTACTGGAAGACGGGGCACCCTTCCAAACATCAGGTAAAATGGTGCATATCCTGTTGTCTCATGGGCAGTGCAATTGTACATGAATGTGAGAGTTTGTAAACATCTGGGCCAGTCTTGCTTTGATTCTGAGGGAAGAGCTCTGATCATATTGCCCAGCGTTCGATTAAAACGTTCGACGCTGCCATTTCCCATCGGGTGGTATGGAGTAGTATGGGACTTTCGCACACCAGATAACTGTAGAAGTTCAGCGATCAACTCGCTTTCAAAGCTTGGACCCTGATCACTGTGGATCCTCTCAGGGAATCCATAGACGCAGAAATACTTCTCCCAGAGGACTTTCGCTACTTGTCTGGCTGATTGATCCCTGCAGGCAAAGGCCTGAGCCAGTCTGGTAAAATGGTCGGTCATTACTAAAACATCCACAGATTTGTTGTGCGAATCTTCAGCTGACCAGAAATCAATGCATACAAGTTGCAGTGGTCTGGAAGTGACAATACTTTCAAGAGGAGCTCTTCCTACAGGCTCGGCCATTTTGCTCACTATACAACGCTGACAATGACGAACGTATTCTCTCACATCTCTGTCCATGTGCAGCCAAAAAAATCTCTGTCTGGCAATGCTCAGGGTTCTTGACTGACCTTGATGACCTGCACTGTCATGCACTCCTTTCAAGACTTTAGTCTTCAGACAATCAGGAACAACAAACTGATGGCGTCTTGTCTTCGAAATTTGATCACGTGACACTCTGTACAAGACGTCATCACTCAGAACAAACTTTTCCCAGTGTTTCAGCAGCCTCAGGACTTGACTCGACTCCTGTGCTCTTTCCCGTCTGGATGGTCTCCGAGACCTCTCAACAAAAAAACGAATGCGAGACAACGTACTATCTCTAGATTGTGCATCACGGAGATCTCCAGCAGTAAAGGCAGGCAGGCTGGGCAGACCGTCAGGAATGAGCTGGGGTAGGTGACGCACAAGGGCTGTCGCACGCGTCTTTGCTCCAGAGGCCCATTCAGTGTGTGACTGGATAACAGCAGAGACTTCCTGTGTGGATAAAGACTGAGCTGACATAGGAAGGGACTGGGTATTTGTGGCTACAAGACGTGTTTGCTTCTCTGCCATTACAGACTGGTTGGTTGACTCTCTGAAGGTCTGTTGAATAGCTGTGTCAGACAAAACAGCAGCTTCTCTGGTGAGGTCATGAAGTGGTTCACTGACCAGTCTGCGACCGACACTTTTGCAAAAAGGGACATGGCTGAGAGCGTCAGCAACAATATTTCTTGGGCCTGGCACATATTTGATGTCAAAATTGTAACTAGCTAATTTTGACACCCATCGCTGCTCACAACAGTCAAGTTTAGGTTTAGTCATAATATGAGTCAATGGATTATTGTCAGTCCACACAGTAAAGTCGTGGCCTTTCAACCAGTGGCTAAACTTGTCACAAACTGACCACTTCAGTGCAAGAAACTCTAATCGATGGGCTGGATAGTTCTTCTGTGACCGAGTTAAGGACTTGCTAGCAAATGCAATTGGTCTAGCCACTGAGTCACCTTCACGCACTTGAGATAGAACGGCCCCAAGGCCATCCAACGAGACGTCCGTAGACAGCAAAAACGGTTGACTAAAGTCTGGGTGGGCCAAAACAACGGAATCTATGAGGGCCTGTTTGAGTTCAGCAAATGCCCTATCATGGTCAGTAGTCCAGTCGGTTGATTTTAGTTTGCGGCTCACTACAGCACACCTAGGTTTTCGGCCTTTCTTCTGTTTCTGACCAGCTAGCAGTGAGAACAGGGGCTTCGCAAGGGCTGAGTATCCTGGGATGAAGTGCTGATAAGAAAAGATCGCACACGTTTCTCAGATGGTGTCACTCCATCCGCTTCCATCAAGTCAGTCACAGTCATACTGCTTATGCTCTCAACTTTGCCTGGGTCAGTCGAAACTCCTTGCTCGTCAACAATATGGCCAAGGAATTTGACAGACTTCCTCAAAAAGTAGCATTTCTTAGGTGCCAATTTCAAGTTGTGGGCACGGAGTCTTTTGAACACCATTTCAAGACGTGCAAGGGCAGAACTTTCATCAGGAGCAAAAATCAAAATATCATCTAAATAGCATAACAGACTTAGATAATTTTGATCACCAAAAATGGAAGTCATCATTCTCATGAAACTCCCTGAACTGTTACAGAGCCCCTGTGGCAGCCTGTTGTATTCGTAAAGCCCCATAGGTGTAGTGAACGCTGAATACTTCCTGTCATCCTCATGTAAGGGCATGTTATAAAATCCTGAAGTCAAGTCCATTGTGCTGAACAGTGAATTGCCACCAAGTGCTGCCAAGCAATCGGCCTGATGTGGCAGAGGGTGAGCGTCCTTCAAAGTCCTCTTGTTCAGCCACCTGAAGTCAGTACACACACGCAAATCACCCTTCTTCTTCCAGATAAGGACTAATGGTGAGGCATACTCGCTTGTTGACTTTCGAATGATCTCTTTTTCTTCCATTTCACTTAAGACCTGACGTAGTTTTTGATACTGGCCCGGTGGCACACGTCTGAAAGGAAGTCTGAATGGCTTTTGGTCAATCAAGTGGATTCTGTGGACAAACTCTTCTGCTTTGCTGCAGTCAAGGTGGTTGCGTGAGAAGACATCCTGGTAGTGAACAATAAGTTTGGACAACTTGTCTTTACAGTCCGATGACGCATCACACAGGCTGATGTCCAGCTCACTCAGGCCAATGGACTCTAGATTCTCCCCAGCACATCTTGCATCAGGACAGACAGGAGTAGCAGGCACGGTGGAAGCGCTCTGATGACCACTGACTAGGTCTAAATCTTCCAAAGCGACACAGCGGAAGTAAATAGACAAACAGTCACGCAGCCTCATATTTAACCTTAGTGAATGCGGTACAACATCTGGGGTTTACACAAACCATCAAAAAGCATTGGATTACAATAACATGTTAAAATACAAATTTTGGGAGAATTCACTTTATCTGAGTGAGGTAATTTTCAACTCTGTTACATAAGGGTAAGGGTAAAGGCAAATGTAATGCTAATATATGGCTAAGTCAATGGCTAAAGTGCTAGGTAATTCGTAAACAATGCCTCTGATCCTTGGAAGATGGCGCCCGGCGTCGTGTTGCCCTTGGAAACGGCCCAAGTCCGAAAGACCGATAGCAAGTGCTAACGATGGAAAACTCAGGTGAAGATGAACTCCCTCACCTGGGAGACATGGAGGTTATAGTTACTAAAGAAAAACGAAACATAAGGGAGATTCACTCTTCTGCTTGTCAAGTGGAACACAGTGAAGAATGTATTTCTTCTCTGAACACACCAGTGAAACATCAAACTAAGAAGATAAAAGGTGACCAAAAAGAGAAAACACATTCCTGCTAAACCTCAGACGCTGAGCCGACATTCTCTGAGCTACAAAACATTAATCACAGCTGTCATTGAAAAGATAAATGGACGAGCAGCCCAAACCGATACAACACGGTTCAAATAGACAGTGTAAAAAAGTCACTGGATTTCTGCCATCAAAGTCATGGAATTAAAAGAAAAGAAAAAATGGCTCTAAAAGACAAATTTCAGCAGCTTCAGAAAAAACGTCACTGAGATGGAACCAAAAGTCAACGAGGTTGATTGTTACAGTCGACAGCATAACCTCCAAAAATGTTCCTGAAAAAGAAGATTACATCAACTCGCGAGTCGAGGATATCTGTCAAGCAGTGCTGCCTGTCACTGAGTCCAAGACGGTTGTAACTGCAATAGGTGTTATTCACTCAATCAGTAAACCTAAAGATGGAGGATCCAACCAGTCACTGAGACCAGTCATTAGGTTCCTGTCCAGAACAGCCAGAGACGTTACAGGGAGGATCTAGGAAGAACAACTACCTAAAGAACAACTGGCCCCACTTCAAAGAGGATTTGACTTCAGCTGACAGTCACTCATAGTCATCTATGGCCAGCTGTGGAGGCAGCAAGAAGAGACAAGGCCTGCTTCGTGGGGAATAAGGCATTTATAAAAGGGAAAGAGATTAAGATAGACTGAAAGAAGAACTACAAAATAATCGGAGATAAGTGCACTATTATGCTGCTAGGTAAGCTGAATATTCTGTCGAAGATCTGACCTTAACTATAAGGCAACCAAGTATTCAACACTTGTGTAGTGATTCCTGCAACTAACCAGAAGAGTTTAAGTATTTAGAGAAAACATGTCTTGATGTATGCTCAATAACCCAGTGAAGAAAATCAAAGAAGGTTGAATCGTTCATCTGGATACATTTATTGACAGATACCAATATTTGTATCTGTCAATAAATGTTGTATCCAGGTGAACTGCTGCCAATCGACCTGGTCACGGCTCTTTTCTGTCCTGCCCCACAGTGGTGGAATGAACTCCCCATTGATGTCAGGACAGCGGAGTCGCTGCCCATCTTTTGGCGCAGGTTGAAAACTCACCTCTTCAATAACTACTACCCTGTTACTTGCTCTTAGCACTTATTGTATTCACTCATTTAAAAAACGAAATCTCTTTCTTGCACTTTAACTTTAGCACTGGTTTTGCTCCTAGATGCTAGAGAGAAGATGCACTTATGACCTCTGATAACTAGTAGTTCTCCTGATTTCCTACGTTAAATGCACTTATTGTAAGTCACTTTGGATAAAAGCGTCGGCTAAATGACTGCAATGTAATGTAATGTAATGAACTGATTCAACCTTCTAAGATTTAGAGAAAACAGTTTTTTTTTGGTCTGTTCATGTTCTTTAATGTAAATATCTGTTCTATCTGTAAATTCCAGGGGTATTAGAAACCAGAAGAGAAAATGTTTATGGTTATGTAACAATCATGAATGAGTAACTATCGGGTCAGACTGGTTAACGTAGTTGCCCGTAGTGCGGGAGACCAGGGTTCGCGTCCAGGCTGCGGCGGTTCCTGACTGTTCTCTGAATTCGCTACAGTTATAATGCCAAAGCAAAATGATGATTTTTATTTTATCCAACTGGCTCATGCTTCAGAAACAGATGTGTTATTTTGGAGGAGTCAATGGGGAAAAGATGAGAATTGTCCTGAGAATTGACAAAATATACGAGGAAAAGGCCAGAGGTCCTTTTTTAGGTCCAAGAGGAAGTGGTTAGAACAAATGAAAATGCACTAAAAAAAAGTTTTTAATTTAGAAAAGATAAATTGTGAGCTATCCTCCCTCTGTAAACTTAAAATTAATAATCTAGTATGCAAAGTAAAAAAAAAACCCACAATATGTAGCTAATTTCTATGTTCTTTGATACACCATGTGCTGCAACCTGGACACATCATCAGTAATGAACCCGGTATCATAACCTGGTGTCTTAACATCAGACACCCTCGCCCGAGCAACCTAGCTGGGGGAGACCAAGCCCTGACTTTTGTCCAGGTAGCTCATTATGCCGTGTGTCAGCCCTATTCACCCAGAGCCAACAGGAAGCCTTTTCTGCAGCTTCCAAGATGTTCCTAATGGCTCTTCTTCTTTGCAGCCCACAAATCCCCAAGAGTCCCAGGACTCGGTGTAGAGACTGGCCTGCAAAGCCCCTGCAGCCCACTTGAACCAGCTCATTGTGGGCCTTCCACCCATTCCTCTGACACTCAGCTACCAGATCTTCATACCTGGCTCCCTTCCTTTCTTGCGCCTCCTCCATCCGATCTTCCCAGGGGACAGTTAGCTCTAGCAAAGCCACTTGCTTGGTTGCCACGGACACCAGGACCATGTCTGGCCTGAGTGTGGTATCTGCGATGGTGTCCATGAACCTCAGTTTTCTCCCTAAGTCGACCAGGAATTGCCAGTCCCTTGCTGTTGTGAGCAGCCCAACGTGGGCCTTTGGCTGGGGCTTCTCCCCTGCTCAAACAAAAAGTGATTGTGCGTTTTGTTGGGTGTTGCTGCTTTCTGTAGCTGATCCCAGTGCAGATGGTGTCAGCTACTGCCCACAGAACCTGGTCATGGTGCTAATGATACCGCCTCTCTCCCAAGGCCTTTGGACAGCAGCTCAGGCTGTGTTACATGGATCTTTTATGGCAGAGTTGGCAAGCAGGTGAGTCCGCTAGGCCCCAGCTGAAAATCTTGGAAGGGTTTTGGTGGACATCATATACTGACTGCACCAAAAACTTGAATCAGTGTGATTCCGCCTTCCAGAGTCCTGTCCAGGTGATCGTTTGGCTAGTTGTATGCTCCCACTTGGTCCAGGCCCCCTGCTTGCACATACCCATCATTCTGCTGTAGCAAACTTCCTCCATTTCTGCACGTACCTCCCTCTGGATCAGCTTTCATCTCTCCTTTCCTCGGGCTTTACTGTAGCGAGGTCTTTAGTTGCTCCCGAGCCCGGCCGGACCAGTTGCCACAGTGCCCACCAGGGTGCTGTGCCACGACCTTGCCTTAGTCCACTCGAATGCCTCCTGCGCATGCCAATTCCTTCTTGTTCTGACCTCAATACCAAGAGAGGAGTTCTTGGTGTCAGTGGAATCTCGGTAGAGCAGGACTTCTCTGGCTCAGGTGACCTTGAACTCCTCTGCCAGACTGCTGAGAGGAAGCTGTAGCTTGGTGTTATGCCCGTAAAGGGCGATGCTGCTTAGCCTCCGCAGCAGTCCCAGCCACCTGCACAGAAACTGGCTGATCTTCCTTTTGAAGCCCTCCATCATGGTGATTGGGATTTCATAGATTAGCAGTGGCCAGAGGAGTTGAGGCAGGATTCCATGTTGATATATCCAGGCCTTGAATTTTCCAGGAAGCCCTGACTTGTCCACTGTGGAGCCAAGTGTTGAGGTCATAACTAGTTGCCTGGTGTGCCACTGTGTCCTTCAGATTGCTGATGAAGGTCTTACCCAGGCTCTTGACTGGCTTTTCAGTTACAGATGGAATTTGTGTGCCTCCCAAAGAAAACCTGAAACTCCACTTCTGCAGTCTTCACAAGGATATTCATGGCCAGCACAAATAGGGACAACGAAATTGTCAGTGATGATACCCTTTTCTAGCCAATGCCATGCTGATGTCAAGGTCCTAGAGGACACCCTCAGGCTAAAGTTGTTGTAAATATTCAAGGATGAGGTTTTGGATCTTCTCTGGGATGTGGTGTCTGATTAGGGCCTTTTCTACCAGCTTGTGTCGGTTGTATCAGATGTTATATGTTACTGATTCAGAAAATAAAGGTCATATTGATATGTTTCTTTAAGACATACAAAAAAGGACATAAAAGGCATTGATGATAGTTTTAAATCAGTTTGCGATTAGAAAATGAGTGTAACAAAGGTACAAAAACGTATTGGCTTGCTTAAAGATAATAAATCTGGGAATAATGGGTTGATAACAGAATTTAATAAATTCTTTATTAAGACATTAGCCCCATTTTTAGTGGCTGTTTGAAGAGGCCATAGAAAAAGGAGAATTGCCGCCTACACTTCAACAAGGTCTTATTAAACTGATCCCTAAAAAAAAGAAGAAAAGATGAACTAAGTATTGAGAATTGGAGACCAATTAGTCCAGACATGGGCAACTGGTGGCCTGCGGGCTGCATTCGGCCCCTGTCCTCGCTCAGTACGGCCCACAGGTCAATTTCCAAATATCAATAAATTGTTGATTTCACAGGCATTGGAAGCAAGCGGACCATTTGACAACATTTGAACTGGACCCAATTGTAATTATGCTGTCCACTGATAGAGGGTGCTCCTCGAAACACAAGAGGCCTGTAGCCAAGCAACTGCTTGCACATGGTCTCGTCTTGGTCTCGGTGGGCCTCTCCCGCAACGACACGTGATTTGAGCAGCAAAAAAAATAAAACGACCCAGAGAACCGTGTCTTCTAGGCAAGATGGGAAACAGAATATCTTTTTTACGGAACTCAAAGGCAAAGGCAAACTTATGTGTTTAGTGTGCTTGGAAACAAAATCAGCAATGAAGGATTTCAACTTGAGTTGCCACTACAATACCACACACAAAGACAAATATGGCATGTACACCGGAGGTGCCAGAGCCACTATAATTGCTGACCTCAAAGGAAAAATACATCGACTGGAGAGCCTTTTTACCAAAGCCACGTCTACACAGGAATCCTCTCTCAAGGCATCATATGCTGTTGCCCTTGAGCTTGCTAAAGCAAAGAATCCCTTGTCAGATGGCAAAACAGTGAAGCTATGTGCATTAGAGATGGCTAAAGCTTTTGGAGATAACTTGGCTAAGAATGTTGAAATGGCCTCTGTCCCGTCGCACAGTGACGCAAAGAATTTTTGACATTCAAAATAATTTCAAGGGGAAGCTAAAACAAGTCATGCATAACTGCAAGTACTTCTCCTTAGCGTTGGGTGAAAGTACAGATGCGATGGATGTTAGCCAGCTACTCGTTTACACGAGCCATTGACAGTTCATTGGAAGTGCATGAGGAGTTATTGAAATTGGTGTTTTTGTAGGACACTACCAAGGGCAAGGATGTTTTTAATGCCGTCAAAAGTGTTGTAAGTGGGCATGGGGGCTTTGACAAGCTTTCAGCTGTTGTTACCAATGGTGCACCATCAATGTGAGGAAGATGCAGTGGATTTTCTGGGCTACTCCACAGAGCGGCATTGACTGTCCAATATTGCACTGCTCCATACATCAGGTGGTTATTGCTCGCTAACTATTAGTACATGGTCATGAACGTGGGTTTTCTTTGTGAGAATGTTTATCATAGGCTAAATCCTATTTTATTTTGATCTTACAGGAGGCCCTCTGTGACAAGACAATGAGCTTCAGCCATGTCATGGATTTAGTTACCCAGGTTACCAATCTCATTCAAGGGGGGAAGAGGTCTATCAATCATAGGATGTTTGTAGCCATTTGGGATGAAGTGAGTGCTGCTTATGAGGATTTACAGATGCACACTGAGATCAGATGGATGAGCCGCGGGAAGTGCTTGAAGAGGTTTTTGCGCTGCGCACTGAAATCCCAGTGTTCTTGGAGGACAGCATTCAATGTGATACAAATACTTACTGCCGTAAACTCAGGGATACAGATTTTCTCTGCTACATGGTCTTCCTTGCGGATATTCCCTCCCATCTTAATCACCTTAATGTGCAGTTGAAGGGAAGGGGCCAAACTGTGTCGGATCTCTGCACACATGAACGCATTTAAGCATAAATTGGCCCTGTTCAGAGAAGGCTTTTCATCCGACCATCCAAGATTTCCATGCCATGCAGCCACGAATTGCGTTATTCACTGACCCCCTCTCCTTTGCTGTCAGTGAGCAGCCCCCAGAGTTGCAGCTTGAACTTTGTGAACTACAGTCAGACCCCTTCTTTCAAGCAAAGCACAATGAGATAGGAATTTCATTTTGGAGACTACTATCTGAGTTCAGCTTTCCACTCCTCAGGGGTTTTGCACTCTCAATGGCCAGCATGTTTGGGAGCACTTACATCCGCGAGAGCAGCTTCTCAACAATGAAGCACATCAAGTCAAAACAGAGAAATAGGCTGATAAATGAAACTCTGTTCCAGCTCATGCAGATTGGATGCACAAACATTGATATTGACATTCAGTCTATTTCACGCCAGCAGGAAAGGCCACACGTATCTCAGTAAGATACGACTTTATGCTTAGCCACCTGTGGGTGAGTTTCAGTGGCTTTCAGTGTATGAAACAGAATCAGAAATCAGAAACACTGTCATTTCATTTCATGCACTTGCACACATTAAATGAAATGAAACATCGTTTCCCCCAGCTCACAGAAGTATGTGTTTGTAAATTTGTGTGTGAATGAGTGAATGTGAGGCATACATTGTAAAAAAGTACTTTGAGTGGTTGGTCAACTAGGAAAGCGCTATATAAAGAGCAGTCCATTTACCATTCTTACCATTTTGAGCTAAATGCATGTTTATTTGAAACATGTCATGGAATGGGAGGGCAGAGTAGAAATGCACTACAAACGTGAATATTAGTTTTTGCACTTAGTGTGGATGTTAACTTTTGTGCCATTACTGAATGATGATTATTGAGATCCCATTTTTGAGATCCCAAACTTTGATTACCAGTATATATTTTATTCTCTTCATTAAATTAGTAGCTATAATTGGTTAATTGAGTGATGGGGTTACAGTATCCCACTGGTGGAAGTGCACAGTCACAATCTGGCCCTCTGGTAGTGGGGATAAAACTTTTGTGGCCCTCTCTATCATCAAAGTTATCCATCCCTGCATTAGTCTATTAAATAACAATGCCAAGATATTTGCATTGGTAGTTGTTAAAAAGCTAGAATTAAGATTGAATTATATTGCAGCGAATTCAAGGGGGCAGCCCGGGTACCGCCACAGCTGGGGCGCAAACCCGTAACCCGTAACTCCTGCATCGCGGGCGACAACGTTAACCAGTCGAATAAAGGGTCTGATTTGTTAGCCAAGGGCTAACGTGTCTACTTATCCATGCACGTTACACTACCCCCCTCTTTCGGGGAGCGCGTCCCTGCGCTTCAGCACATCGGCCCACGCACTTCCGGTGATCTAACGGTCTCACCATCCCACTTCTGACAACAATCCAGCAAATTCAGGGGGTAGCTTGGGACGCCGCAGCTCGGGACACTACATTCGGGACGCGAACCCCTATCTCCCGCACCACGGGCGACAACGTTAACCAGTCGACTAAAGGGTCTGACCCGTTAGCTTATCCTTGCACGTTACAATATCATTGACGAAGAACAATCTGGATTTATGCCAGGAAGAAATATATGTAATAACATATGATTAATACTGGATATGATTGATGACAGTAAATATACACTCACTGGCCACTTTATTAGGTACATCTTGCTAGTACCGGGTTGGACCCCCTTTTGCCTTCAGAACTGCCTTAATCCTTCATGGCATAGATTCAACAAGGTACTGGAAACACTCCTCAGAGAGTTTGGTCCATATTGACATGATAGCATCACGCAGTTGCTGCAGATTTGTCGGCTGCACATCCATGATGTGAATCTCCCGGTCCACCACATCCCAAAGGTGCTCTATTGGATTGAGATCTGGTGACTGTGGAGGCCATTTGAGTATAGTGAACTCATTGTCATGTTCAAGAAACCAGTCTGAGATGATTCGAGCTTTATGACATGGCGCGTTATCCTGCTGGAAGTAGCCATCAGAAGATGGGAACACTGTGGTCATAAAGGGATGGACATGGTCAGCAACAATACTCAGGTAGGCTGTGGCGTTGACACGATGCTCAATTGGTACTAAGGGGCCCAAAGTGTGCCAAGAAAATATCCCCCACGCCATTACACCACCACCACCAGCCTGAACCGTTGATACAAGGCAGGATGGATCCATGCTTTCGTGTTGTTGACGCCAAATTCTGACCCTACCATCCGAATGTCGCAGCAGAAATCGAGACTCATCAGACCAGGCAACGTTTTTCCAATCTTCTATTGTCCAATTTTGGTGAGCCTGTGCGAATTGTAGCCTCAGTTTCCTGTTCTTAGCTGACAGGAGTGGCCCCCGGTGTGGTCTTCTGCTGCTGTAGCCCATCTGCCTCAAGGTTCGACGTGTTGTGCGTTCAGAGATGCTCTTCTGCATACCTCGGTTGTAATGAGTGGTTATTTGAGTTACTGTTGCCTTTCTATCAGCTCGAACCAGTCTGGCCATTCTCCTCTGACCTCTGGCATCAACAAGGCATTTTCGCCCACAGAACTGCCGCTCACTGGATATTTTCTCTTTTTCGGACCATTCTCTGTAAACCCTAGAGATGGTTGTGCGTGAAAATCCCAGTAGATCAGCAGTTTCTGAAATACTCAGACCAGCCCGTCTGGCACCAACAACCATGCCACGTTCAATGTCACTTAAATCACCTTTCTTCCCCATTCTGATGCTCGGTTTGAGCTGCAGCAGATCGTCTTGACCATGTCTACATGCCTAAATGCATTGAGTTGCTGCCATGTGATTGGCTGATTAGAAATTTGCGTTAACGAGCAGTTGGACAGGTGTGCCTAATAAAGTGGCCGGTGAGTGTATATTGGACAGTAGTTTTATTTGTTGATTTCTATAAGGCATTTAACACAATAAGCCACCAATGATTAATGATTCAATTTGGTATGATTAAAGTTATTAAATGTTTTGGATTTTGCAACAAATTTTTGAAAAGTGGTCGAAACGTTATATAAAGGATGCAACAGCTCAGTTAAGCTAGCACACAGTACGACTCCTAGATTTGATAGTTGTCATGGGATTAGATACGGCTGTCCCTTCTTATTCCTTCTTATTACACAAATTATGGCCATACATATTAAAATCAGAATCAGAAAAAAACCTCGGTTCCAAGGTATAGTGGCCTTAGATAGAGAATTTAAATTATTCTAACTGGCAGATGATACGACAATATTTCCATCTAATAGACGAGGTGATCAAATCAATTAGATGTATTGGGGAATTGTCTGCTGTTTAAGGTTTGACATTTTATTACCGCTCAAAGAATGTGACATATCAGAAATGAATGGTATTCCTGTGGGGAACCCAGATATGTATGTGTTACTTAAAAACTTCAACCCGATAACTGAACAAATAACAAAAAAGTTCAATATGTGGTTGATGACAGATTTTTCATTGAATGGTAGCTTTTCTGTCTAAAGCTAAAGGAATATCCAGATCTGTCTGTGTCCTTATCATTGGAAATGCCTAGTGAAATATACAAAAAATCAGATATTTTATTTCATTTGGAGGAACAAATGTCGTTTTTTTTTTTTTTTTTAAAAGATATCTTATACAACATAAAAAAAGAAATGGTGGTCTGGAGATGCTAAGTTTTGAAACATTAAATAATATATTCAAAGTGAAATCGTTAACTAATTTGATTGAATAAAAAGACAATATTTGGAATACCTTCCCTAATTTTGTATTTAGTTTAATGGGTGGAGTTAAATTTCACTTAAATGGAATTACAAAATTGTTAAGTTACCTGTAGTTATCAAATTTTCATAAACAAGCTCTGCTGGCCTGGAAACTGATTTAGAAACAAAAAAAAAATTCACCAGCTAATTACTACATTTTTAATAACAAGAATATTCAATACAAAAAAATAAATCACTATATTATATTAAAAATGTGTTGACAGTGGTATTGTATTGGTTAAACCAGTGTTTCTCAACCGGGGGTCCGCGGACCCCTAGTGGTCCGTGGTGTAATTGCAAGGGGTCCGTGAAAATAAA
Organism: Lampris incognitus; assembly: GCF_029633865.1. Lineage (NCBI taxonomy): Eukaryota > Metazoa > Chordata > Actinopteri > Lampriformes > Lampridae > Lampris > Lampris incognitus. The sequence continues at coordinate 48,897,719 of NC_079219.1, forward strand.
ATATCTAAAAAAAAGATCCTATGACATTTATAGAAATAGGATTATTTTACTCAAATGTGACAGACCTTTATCTACCTAAACTATAAAGGGTAACAGGACTTTTTTCTCTAATTACATCTGCTTCACAAGTGTAATTTATTGTATTTTAGTAAGAGATCTCGCTGCAGTTTGCATTGTTAAAAGTTACTGCATGACGCTGTTAATACAAACTTAACACGATCTGCATCCGTTTCCAAATTATGAGCCCCCTAGTGTTTCAGTGGGCGTACACCATTCATTTCTTAATAATGATTTTATTGTGAAACATCTGCAGGAAGGTGTTGTGGGAAAACTCAGTAACTTGCAAGATTCAGGTTAGCGCTTGAAATTAAGCTAATGTTATAAACAAACAAAGAAGAAGATAAGCACAGTTACACGAAGAAGAAGTAGAAGAAGAAGAAAAAGAAGAAGTTGTGACAACATGGAGAGATGGCTCAAATTTAAAAAAAACGGACGAAGGAGACTCGGGGCCACCCGAAAAGAAAACCAAAACAAGACAGCAAAAAGAGACTTTACAAAGAAGATTACATATTATTTGGATTTACGGCAACTGATTCGGAACCTCAGCAGCCTCTGTGTTTTTTATGTGGAGAGGTACCGTCAAACCACGCCATGACACCGGCACACCTGCAGCGGCACCTAAGCACCAGGCACCAGTCATCAGTGGGCAAGACTGCTGACTTCTTCAAACGAAAATTGTCGGAGTTCAGGGGAGCGCAAAATCACATGCGTGCCGCAAGTCAGACTTCAGCAACTTCCCTTCAAGCATCTTACCAGGTAGCTTTGCTAATCGCTAAAGCTAAAAAGCCGTATACAATAGCAGAGGAGCTAATTGCACCAGCAGCAGCTATCCTAGCTGAAACTATGGTGGATAAAAAAACAGCAGATGCAATCCGGTCAGTACCGCTGTCTAACGACACAATATGCCGCCGCAGAGTGGATGAGATGGCTGGTGACATTGTTCAGCAGGTGACGGATAAACTGAAAAGAGCGGGGGCTCTTTTCCAGTACAGCTAGACGAGTCTACTGATGTGAATGGAGAAGCCCAGTTGGTCATGTTTGCTCGTTTCAAAGATGACACAGTCAACGATATAGTTGAACACATCGTCTTCTGCAAGCCACTGTCTGAAAAAACTACGGGTGAGGACATTTTTAATTTGATTGACTTTTTTCACGAAGCACGCGTTGGACTGGAAGCGCTGCTCGCATGTATGCACAGACGGGGCAGCGTCTATGACAGGTCGGCACCGCGGAGTTGTCTCTCGCATCAGGCAGGTAAACCCCAACATCCAAAGCATGCACTGCATAATTCACAGAGAAGCGTTGGCTTCAAAACGCATGAGCCAGAACTGGACAGTGTTTTGACTGACGCTGTGAAAGTGATTAACTTCATTAAATCACGACCTCTCAACGCAAGACTGTTCCACAAGCTGTGCGACGAAACAGGCGGTGACCATCATCAGCTGCTGCTACATACAGACGTACGTTGGCTATCAAGGGGGAAAACACTAGAGACTATGGGAACTGAGAGAGCAGGTGCGCGATTTCCTCTCCGAGCATGGACATCCTCTGGCTGCTAAACTTGAAGACCAGACCTGGTTGGCTCACCTGGCTTACCTTGCTGATGTTTTTGGCCGTCTGAATGAGTTGAACACGAGCTTGCAAGGTGATGATAAAACTGTTCTTCAGATGTTTGATAAAGTTTCAGCATTCATGAGGAAAACTGACCTCTGGTTGAGACGGTGTGAAAAGGGGGTTGTCAGTAATTTCCCTCAGCTTAACTCTTGGATAGCTGACATGAAACAGAACATGAAGCAGAACATTTTGAAAACTGTAAAAATGCACCTGGCCAAACTGTCAGCAGAGTTTCAAACCTACTTCCCAGACATTGAGGACATGTGTACTAGACATGACTGGATACGCAGGCCATTCATGCCCAGCAGCATGGATACAGCACCAGAGCAACTCCATGAGAGCCTCATTGACCTGTCTTCAGACAGTGGCTTCAGACTGAAGTTTTCAGAGACATCACTAACACAGTTTTGGTGCTGTGTGGAGAAGGAGTACCCAGAGCTTGCAAAAGAGGCTCTCTACCAGTTGGAGCCATTCGGGTCTACATTAGTGTGTGAGGTCACTTTCTCAGCTCTGACACACATAAAGACCAAACAGAGAAACAGACTTCAAGAGAGAGGTATCATTACAGCTGTTGCCACTATTCAACCCAGGTTACAGAAACTCATGAACGGCAGACAAGTACAAGTGTCTCACTAACGGTTACACAGCACACCTCACCACACATGAACTTTTCACCACACCACACCCAAGTGGCACACAAACAGTGAGGATGCCTTGCTTTGAAAACGCACACACCATCTGCCTCTACAGACAAAACTAAGACTTAACTATACAATATCCATTGAGATTTCATACTTATGTTTGTTTTTCTTGCAGAGTGCATAAAAATTCTGTTTTGTTACATATTTCTGGAAGTTACTGCATAAAAATTCTGTTTGTTACATATATCTGAAAGTTACTGCATAAAAAAATCTGTTGTTACATATATCTGAAAGTTACTGCATAAAAATTCTGTTGTTACATATATCAAAGTTACTGCATACAAATTCTGTTGTTACATATATCTGAAAGTTACTGAATACATATTCTGTTTTGTTACATATATCTGAAAGTTACTGCATAAGAATTCTGTTTTGTTAACTATATCTAAGTTACAACTGAAAGCTCTTATTTTTGCCCCAAAGAGTGAATAAATGCTATAAGGCAATTTAAAATGCATTTTCTACTGTTTCTATCAAATTGCAACCCCCCTCCCCCAAGATCCGGTGGAGGGGTCCTCAGGGTAGATCAAAAATACGCAGGGGGTCTAGGACCCCAAAAAGGTTGAGAACCACTGGGTTAAACGACTTGTTAATCCTAATGGGCAATTACTAACGTATAATGAATTCCTCTCTGAAATCAGGTTACGAGTTATGCCAAAAGAGTATGCAGTGATTTTTGATGCTTTGCCAAGGGGTATGCTGCAGCTTCTTAGAGGTTCAGTGATCGAGGTTTCAATGATTGATCAATAGAGGCATATTCCTTGGAGAATTTGACATTACCAAGAATAAATGCTCAAATAAATACATCAAGAATTACATACAAGCTGTAACTCTGACCCCTGTAAGATTTGTTTGGGCTTTGATTTATGGAGAAATTAAATGGCAGAAAATTTGGCTAGATAGGGGGAAAGTTTGTCTTAGTAATGACGTTAAAGAGGTTTTCTTTAAAATTTCGTATTGAATATATCCAGCAAAAAAAAAAAACAGATTAGAGAGATGTAGAATTGATAATGAATATGCTTGCAGTTTCTCTGGACTAGAAGAATAAACAATCTACCATCTGTTTTATCACTGCATACCAGAATAATAGGGGTGGATTTTCAGCATTTTATTAAGAAGGAGAACTGGGCAAACAATCTGTGGTATCCTAGCATTTATACTATTATTTCCTAATGATAAATACTTACCTGCTAATGGCTAAGAAGAATACTAAATAATACATGATCATACATCATTTTGTACTCCAGCTCTCTTTTAACTTATTTTTAGCTTTTGGTCTTCATGTGTGTATATCTTATATTGTGTTTGCTGTGTTTGTCTGTGTCTGTCTTTGCACTGTTTGGTGAAGCCACAGCCCTCATTTCATTTTTAACATGTGCCTGCACATTGCTTTTAATGACAATAAATTGAATTGAATTGAATTACCTTGGTTAATGCTGTTGTAGAGTAATGATATGGGTTATTAACGAAGAGTCCACTAGGCGGCGATCTTGTTATGCTGTTCAGCGTGTATGTTCTGTAACCGTAGAAGAACAGTAGCCAGAGTCGGCGTCCGCGAGCTCGGTGTTAGACATGTGAATGTAACGTGTAAGAGCTCGTTTAAATCAATGCTAAATACGTATACGTATGCGGACGGAGCCTTCTGTCCGTATTCTGCGTTCATTTCGTCCGTATTTCTGCACGGTTTCTGGGAGCTTGCGGATCCGTACAAACGGAGCAGTACCACCGCAAATACCACAGGAAGTCGTGGGGGCAGTGTTGCGCATTGTAGTTAAGCGCTAACGCGCGATCAGCCAGCAACAACAACAAAGAAGACGAAGAAATGGCGGAACTTTTGGGGGAAAGGCTGTGCGAAAGTATTGGAAATTACATTCGTCGTCAATTTCTCTCATAGGTAAAAATCAGGGAGAAGAATTCTCCGTCCACATGCCGCGATGTATTTAATGGCTGCACAGATCACCGCCATCTACTACGCAGCCTCTTTTTTGCCTCTTTTTTTTAACAGACACATGATCACGATCTCCACAATTGCCACGTTTGCTCTCTTCTTCGTGTGAATTTCCAGCGTCCTAGACACTGAATTCTGAACTTAACGCTGAACTGCTGCCCTCTAGTGGATGTATTGCTTAACAACCATGCCAACGTAAAACACGGATAGGAAGTATGTGGGCAGTGACGCTTGGAACATTTGAAACGGACGTATCTATTTACGTACGTAAAGGGAGCATAAATGAGCCATAAAGTGATGCTGACATCAAAATCTGAAAATCCCTATTGATAGGCTGTGTTCCGAGTTGGAATGTGACCACGGAGAAATTCAATGGCCAAAACAGCGCGTCTGCGGCCGCTCGAGAGACATCTGTGATTGACTGTAGATGGTGTCCAATGCCAAATTGTGCCGGTGGCTACTCTCTTTAAGGGTGCCACACTTAAACATACAGCTTGATGAGGAACCTTCTCAGCCCAGACAAGCCGAAGGACAAAACCTACCAGCAACTTCTAGTGCTGCTGGAAAATCACTTTGACCCAAAGCCGAGCGAAATTGTGCAAAGGTACAAGTTTGATTCCCGAAATCGCAAGTCTAATGAATCAGTAATGGAGTATGTGGCAGAGCTGCGTCGGACTGTAACTACGGTGCCACTTTACAGCAGATGTTGAGAGATAGGATCGACTGTGGGATTAATGGCGACCGGATTCAAAGACGGCTCCTGGCAGAAGCGGGTTTGACATTTGATAAAGCCTTGTCAATTTCCGTAGCAGCGGAGACCACAAACAAAAATCTTCATGATCTGCAAAATCCCAGTGCAACGGCAAAGTGCTTCAACGTACAAAGGCTCGCACGAGGCTGGTGCGTTCAAGGGAGCTACGAGGGAGTGCTACTGTTGCAAAGGACAACATACTCTATCAGAATGTAAGTTTAAACAAGGAAAAATATCATGCTTGTGGGAAAATAGGGCACATTGCTAGAGCTTGACGTTAAATGAATACCCAGAATAAATGGAATAAAAAAGCAGCTGGTGTGAAGAGAGATAAAGGGCGGAGTTCAAACTACCGTTCCCATAAAGTGCAAGAGAAGCATGATGACAGTAACACTGATAGCTTAGAAGAAGGCACATTCACACTGAAGTGTATGAAGTTCAAATTTAAACATATGAGTTAAGTGCACCTGAGAAGAGCAGACCCATATACTGTGAAGATGAAACTAAATGGGAAAAGTGTTACTTTTGAGACCGATACCAGCTGCAGTCTCACAGTAATGAGTGAAAAAACATTCCAAATGATGTGGAAAGACACAGAAACTCCTCGGATGAGGCCAGTTAAAATCAAGTTGGAGACTTATACAGGGGACCCTGTTGAGGTGATTGGAGCAGCACTTGTCAGTGTTAAATACAAGCAGCAAAGCGCTAAACTGCCCATCGTTGTGGTCAAAGGGAATGGCCACACCTTACTCGGACGAGGCTGGCTGGAGGAGATACATCTGAGATGGAAAGAAATCAAAGACCGCGCAATTGCACAAGTGCGCCTATTGTAGTCTATACAGACCACAATCCCTTGACTTTTCTCAACTCCTTAGTGTCCTAATCAACGGCTGATCCGTTGGTCCTTCTTCCTGCAGTGCTACTGTTTAGATACGCGCATGTCAAGGGCTCAGCAAACAGTTGCTGATGCCCTGTCTCTGGCTGATTGCACCTAGTAACTCTGCCTTTTGTTCCTTCTGTTCTCCTCTTTCCCCGTCTCCTCCCGTACTCTTAAAATTGCTTCTTAGGAAGGCCTACTACGTTGCTGATGTGGGGGGGGGAGACATCAGGTGGTGTTTCTCTTCCTATGTAATTTTTCCCCCATTTATTCGTTATAATTAGTCACTGTTATTTATTGTAATATGGTTGGGTTTTCTGGTAGAAATCCCATTTCATTGGAGGGGGGTGTGACGAACCATTCCCCCCGGTGGATTGGCTGTTCTGTTCAGCTTTGTGTTTCACGTTGGGAGATGGTTTGTCAGACCTGAGAGGATACAACTGGGCCCGGGCGTGTCCTTCAGCATAAAGCTGTAGCCAGCTTTCAGTCTGCGTGCTCTCACTGCCACCCGTTTTGCTTTGTGTGTTTTTGTTTTGCAGTTAACACACACCACATCAGCAAATACACCCACACATGCACTACCTACACTACTGATTTACTGACACATGCAGTCATACTTTATTGTATTAAGTTTGTTCTTTATTTTGTAATAATTTATGGTTTATTGAATGGTTTTGATGTGTCCTCCTTTTTGGTTGCACCCTGTAGAGCCAGGGGTTTTAACACAAACTCACCGTGAACACTGTTCCCTTGCTGGAGCAATATGCAATACCTCGGATAGATGAACTTTTCGCAGTGCTGTCTGAGGGAAAACAGTTTACAAAACTGGAGTCACACGTACTCATGGATGATGAATCAAAGAAATACTTGACAGTGAACACGCACTTGTGGTTTGTTCACATACAACAGACTTGGAGTGGCCTCAGCACTGGCTATATTCCAAAGGACCATGGAGGGTCTGTTAAGAGGGATTCCATGAGTGGCAGTGTAGCTTGACATTTTGGTGAGTGGAGTGGATGAGGCAGACCACCTAACAAACCTCGACACAGTGTTGACAAGGCTGGAAGAGGCCGAGCTGCGCTTAAGGAGGAATAAGTGCACCTTCCTACAGGGGGAAGTGGAGTATTTGGGACATCGGATGGACGCACAGGGACTTCACCCTGTGCAGAGAAAAGTGAAAGTCATCCAGGAAGCTCCCGCTCCCACAAATGTCACTGAACTCAAGTCATATTTAGGTTTTCTAAACTACTACAACAAATTCCTTCCCAACCCAGCAACCTTGTTGGCTCCACTGCATGAACTTTTAAGATGAGATGTGCGATGGAAGTGGAGAAAGGAGCAGGAAGATGCTTTTCAAAAATCCAAGGCCTTGCTGAACACATCAGATGTGTTAGTTCACTACTCAGCTGACCGAGAATTGATTCTGTCATGTGATGCGTCACCATATGGAGTGGGCGCCATTTTATCACACAGGATCGATGACAGTAGTGAGAGGCCCATAGAATTCATGTCACGCACACTGATGCCTGCTGAGACAAGATACTCTCAGCTTGACAAAGAAGGCTTGGCAGTTATGTTTGGTGTTGAGAGGTTTCACAAGTACTTATATGGGCGAGCCTTCACCATCTACACAGATCATAAGCCGTTGATCTACCTCTTCAATGAGAAAAAACCCATTCTACAAATGGGTTCCCCGAGAGTTCAGAGATAGGCTGTGCACCTGAATACCTACAAGTACAACAGAGTGTACAAACCAGGAAAACCCCACGCCAACATACACTGTCTGAAACACTGAGGGAGGAGGAGAAAACAGAACAAGTCTTGATGATGGAACTACTAGATGAGACACTGGTCGACTCAAACCAAATAAAAAGCTGGGCAGCTAAGGATGTGATATTGTCACAATTCCATGCTTACATCCTAAAAGGCTGGCCTACAGAGACAGACACTCGCTTCAAGCTTTATTATCAGTGGAGAATGGAGCTGAGCATGAGGGATGGTTGTGTGCTCTGGGGAGCCAGAGTTATCATACCTACAAAAGGCAGAGACAAAGTGCTAATGTTACTACACCAAACCCCCACCGGCATGTCAAAAATGAAAGACCTGGCTATATCTTATCTATGGTGGCCAGGAATGGACCAGGACATTGAAAAGGCAATGCAGTCTTCTGAGGAGTGTCAGACACACCAAAAGGCACCACCAACCGCACCGTTATACCCCTGGGAGTGACCGGAGTCACCATGGTCAAGGATTCATGTGGATTATGCGGGGCCTTTCCTAGGAGAAATGTTTCTACTGATAGTGTACGCTCATTCAAAATGGATGGACATTTACCCAGTGACGATAGCGACATCACAGGCTACCATAGAGAAACTACGTCAGAGTTTCAGTGTGTTTGGTCTACCGAAAATTTTGGTGTCAGACAATGGAACCTGTTTCACAAGTGCAGAGTTTGAGTCGGTCATGAAACAAAATGGTATCTTGTCATGTGAGATCAGTGCCGTTCCACCCATCCTCTAATGAGCTGACGGAGAGGACGGTGCAAACCCTCAAAAAGGGGATGAAAAAGATGAAGGGGGAGACTGTGCAAACCAGGCTGTCAAGGTTCCTGTTCAGTTATCGCATCACAACTCATACGACAACAGGCATGTCACCTGCAGAGTTGATGATGTCACGGAGACTCAGATCTGCTTTGGACTTGATCACGCCAGATGTGAAAACTAAAGTGCAGCTAAAACAACTGAAGCAGAAACGGACCCATGACACAAACAGGAAACTGAGAAGTTTCTCACCAGGAGATGAAGTTTTCTTCAGAAACTACTCATATGGACCTAAATGGATTCCTGCTGTCACCGAGAGCTCTTCAGGTCCAGTATCCTACACTGTGCTCATTGGAAGTGGTCTAACCATGAAGAGGCACGTGGCTCAAGTGAGAGCTTGATTAACAGACGCCGCACCAATCTTGGAGTGTGAAAGAGACTTGGTGTTGTTGCCGGACATTGACTGTAGATAACCTTGTAGCGTTATGTTTGTACTGACCTGCATTCCGTACTTACAGAGTAGTCACGTGATCATGCAGCCTAGTGGCGGCATTATACACACAGCTACATGCCTGTACACTGTACCCGAGTTCCCCTGCAGTGATTATTAAATGTTAAGCCTAGACGCTAACACTGCCTCCATGCGAGTCATTCTACATGGTGTCAGAAGTGAAACCTGATACTTTCCCGACTCGAAAGGTACATAGTTAGATCCGACGCCTTGTTCGGCAAAATGAGATTAGTTAGCGGCGCTGGCTAACTAATGTAGCCGTTCCCTCTGCACGCAAGGAACTCCACAAAGACCGAAAGAAGAAAAAGTTAGCTAGAAGGACAATGGCAGAAGGATTTCGTCATGAGGCGGGCAGAGACACGAGAAGACTCAGAATGTTTGAAAAGAAAATTCAGGGAAATTTGCAGCCTTCAGACAAACATCCCCATGGAGAGGCATTCCTTCAACACCAGAAACCTGGGGAAACAGTGGAAGCATATGTGAGCACACTCAGGATCAAATCTAAAAGCTGTAATTTCGGAGTTCTCCAGGAGTACCCGATCAGAGACCGTTTAGTGTGTGGCATTACCAGTGATAGTGTCAAAAAAGCACTACTCAAGGAAAGTGAGCTAACTCTAGCTAAGGCTATTCGTCTATGTCAAATAAGTGAACTAGCTGAGCGACACAGAAAAACTCTGACCACTCCAATGCATGCCCCAGTCAGCGTGGATGCTGTCCAATATCCAAAAGCCTTTAGAAAAAAGCAGAAGGGAGTCAGATCAATGTCACAGAGTGAACAAACTTCAACAACAGGGATCACCAACTGCAGAAATTGCGGTGGAAATCACCCACCAAGGGAGTGTCTGGCATACGGGCAGCAGTGCCACAACTGCAACAAATATAACAATTTCAAAAGGTACTTCAGGTCCGCTACACAAGCCCGTGCATACAAACCTTTCAATCATCTGGTCACAGCAGAGGACTCAGACAGCAGCGATGGCTCATTTCATGTAGATGGATTATCACTAGACACTAGAGAAATCAGCACAGTCAACCTGGAGAACATAAAGAACAAAAAGGAGATCTATTGCTCCGTCACAGTGAATGGCAAACCATTGAAACTAAAAGTAGACACTGGGGCAAAGTGTAATGTCATCTCCTCAGACACTTAAAACTTTGTGAAACAGGTAGAGAAAATCGACAAGACACAGACAGCCAAACTAGTCGCATACGGTGGAACTGTGATCCACACAGAAGGCACTGCGCTGCTAAACTGTCAGACGAGGACGCAGACACACACACTGCAGTTCCATGTGATGAAAAACAATGTCCAACCACTACTGGGCCTACCAGACTGCCTAAACATGGACTTAATCACTCTAAACAACGACGTACATCAAGTTGACGTCAGCGAGGATTCAACATTCTCACACAAAATATTCTCTGCTGAATATGCTGACCTGTTCAATGACGAGATTGGTGTTGTGGTCCAGACGCAAGGCGCGTCTCCGCCTGAGTCTACCAGCAGGGTTCAATCAGCGCGCTCGTTGAGAGCGCAGCTACGCACCAGAGGCTCATCGGCGATCAGCGCACCTGAAGCCAATCTGCAGCCAGCTCCGTCTTCCTTGTGTTCCTCGGACCCCTCCCTTGTGCTCCCACGCTGCCTCCCGCAGAACCCCTACTCCTGGACTTGCGCTTCACCAACACGCACAAACACCCTCCAGTCATTTACATCCCTGCATACACGCACCACACTCGCCCTGCACACAGACACAGTCTTTTACAGACCCCCACATCCAGGACTCTAGTTGCACCATACACATCCCGCATTTACCTTCCCTGAATAGAAATAAACGTGCCTACGGGCTTGACCCTGCCGGACCCCTGCACTGGTTCCTTTCCGACCCTCAACAATTGGCTCACTACCAGTAACATACTCAATGAAAGTCGACCCAAATATCACACCCGTCATGAGGCCACCAAAGCGCATCCCCATAGCGATGAAGGACAAAGTCAAAAAAGAGCTGAATCGGATGGTGACATTGGGAGTAATCACACCAATGACAGAGCGCACGGAATGGGTTTCTGCAATGGTTGCCACACACAAGAAGGACACTGACAACATTCGCATATGCATCGATCCACGTGACTTGAATGAAGCTTTAATGTGCCCTCACCATCCTATGCGCACGGTCGAAGAGGTGGCTGCACAAATGTCTGACGCCACTGTGTTTTCGGTGCTGGATGCAAAAAGTTCATTCTGGCAAATCAAACTAGACACGGAATCCCCTATCCGAACAACATTCGCCACACCCCTGGGGAGGTTCAGATTCCTGAGAATGCCCTTTGGAATCAGTTTGGCATCAGAGGTCTCCTAACGAGCGACGAAGCAGGTCTTCACAGGCTATCCATGTTTGATCATCGTCGATGACATAATCGTGGGCGCAACGGAGTAGAGGAACATGATGCCAACCTCAAAAAGGTCCTGGACAGGGCTCGGAAAGTGAAGCTCAGACTGAATCCTGTGGAATGCAGGTTCAGACTCAAACAGGTGAGCTATGTGGGGCACGTCTTCACAGACCAGGGACTCAAAATTGACCCTTCGAAGATAAAAGCAATCGCTGAGATACCCCCACCTGAAGACAAGGCTGCTCTTCAGAGATTCTTAGGAATGACAACATATCTTGGAAAGTTCATCCTCAACTCCAGCGAACTGTCTGCACCACTCCACCAGCTGCTGCAACGTGACATTGCCTGGTGTTGGGAAAAGGAACATGAAGATGCATTCAACAGACTGAAGGCCCACATATCAAGCCCTCCGGTGCTGAAATACTACGACGTGAGAAAGTCTGTCACACTCACCTGTGATGCGTCACAGTATGGCCTTGGTGCAGCTTGCCTACAGGGAGGCGAACCCATAGCACATGCCTTGTGCACCTTGACGGAGACTGAGACAAGATATGCGCAGGAGCTACTGGCGGTGGTGTTTGCATGTTTCAAGTTCTATGACTATGTCTACGGCAAGCCAATCACAGTCGAAACCGACCATCAGCCCCTCATCACAATCCTGAACAAACCAATCCACACCGCACCAGCACATCTGCAACGCATGATGCTGAAGCTGCACAAGTTCAGCTTGACGCTTGTCTACAAGAAAGGGAAGTTCATGTACTTGGCCGACACGCTGTCTCGTGCACCAAGAAAGAGCACATCACAGCATCAAACTGAACAGAACGACTTCGAATTGATGGCAGTCCAGCCCATCTCATCAAATCACCTGAAGGAACTGTGAGAACACACAGCTGCCGACTCTTCAATGCAAGCTCTCTGCCACACTATAAAGCAAGGATGGCCCGACCGAGCAAGCAGTACTGCAGCCGCTGCAAGACCATTCTTTGCATTCAGGGATGAGCTCACCATCGACAATTACATTGATGAAAGGAACAAGAGTGGTCATTCCCCAAACACTACAGTCCGAGTACTTGATCATTCTACACAAAGGACATCCTGGGGCCGAAGCAATGAAACGCAGAACCCGTGATGTTGCATTCTGGCCATCCATGGCAAAGGATGTTGAGAACATGGTCCAAGCCTGCAGTGTGTGCAACAGTCTAAGGACATCAACAGAAAGAGCCACTGCAACTCCCAGAGCCACTCCCAATCACAGAACTGCCCTGGTCCACCGTCGCCACAGACATCTTCGAGTGGAAAAGTCACCACTACCTGTTCTTGGTCAACTCATACTCAGGGTGGTTTGAAATCGATCCACTTAAAAACCTCTCCACAAAGTGTGGTCAACAAGCTAAAGTGACACTTCTCAGTCCATGGCGTCCCTGACACTGTCTTTTCAGACAATGGCACCCAGTTCTCCAGTCAGACTTTTCATGAGTTTGCCACAACCTGGGGTTTCCACCACGCCACGAGCAGTTCTGAATACCCACAAGCAAACGGCGTGGCAGAACGGGCGGTTCGAAGTGCAAAGAGGCTGTTTGAAACTTCAAAGAGAGATGGGACAGATCTACTTCTGAATCTGCTGAACATTCGGAACGTGCAACGAGATACAACCCTGGGCTCCCCTGCTCAGTGTCTCCTATCTAGGAGAACACGCACCACCCTACCTGCCAGCCAGCAGCTGTTGGCGCCGTCGTCAAAGGACACTGTAACGGTCCGGGCTCAGCTGTCAAAGAAACGAGGAATGCAGAAAGCACGTCAAGAAAGTCAAGCAGACCACTGCCTGCACTGGAACCGTTCCAAATGGTCCGTTTTCAGACTAAAAAGGGGCATGACAAGATCGGAGGGATCAAAAGGAAGTGCAACGAACCTAGATCTTACATCGTTGAATCGGAAGGAAAGGAATACAGGAGAAACCGACGACACATTCTGCCAGTATCCGAACCTTAACACATCCTCGACCAAAATGAACACGTTCCATCAGTACTTACCAGAGAGCAAGACAAGGATGGCACTCAAGTGGAACACATTCCATCAGTACTCACTAGAGAGCCAGACCATGGCACTCAAGCGACCACTGAAGAGCCACCACCAGTCATGGAGCCACCTGGACAGTCTCAATCCCCCTATATCACAAGATCTGGGAGGATTTCAAAGCCCAACCCAAAATACACTGAATGAAGAGTGCATGGACACAAGAACTGACTTGCCTTGTTGGCTGAAATGTCAAACGTTAAATTCTACCTACAGTTATAAGTATACTTCTCTTGTTGTTGAAATTCTGTTGAAATGTTGTTGAAATGTTTAATGTTACATTAACACAGATTTGCTTCCTTTGCAGAGTTACATGTCAGGCATAGTTCGTGCAAGTGTTACACTTCCCTGGCTTGAGAACATGTATACAGATAAGTATTCCTGTTAAACAGGATAAAAATAAATAATTAGGCAATGCAGTGTTTCCTGGTTCAGCGTTCCTCAGCGTTGTTTATTAGTATTCATCATATTTTGTTGAATATGTTCTCTTTATTTCAATAAATCGTCAATAAATCATCAATCAAGCATATTACATGTAGTAACAGGCTCATTCATTATCTTTACAAATGAGTAACGTAAGCATCAGGCATTAATAGTCATCTAGTGACTGAACTGCCATTGGTCCCTGCGTGACCTAAAACCAACGTAAAATCACCGGAGCACTTTTTCTAGCTAACTTTAACTAGCATCCATAACATAGATAAGCTATATGAACGTCTGAGCTTCAGATTAGCTAAACAGTTTTCCTTACACAACTCAATGCAATAGTATACACAAATAAAGAATAATAAAACCGTATAAATCAAAAGGGGAAATGTACTGGAGTCAAGGCTATACAAAATATCTGTTTCTCCTACCACGAGCTCCTTACTAGCCATATTCACGTTAGCTAACGTTACGTTACATGACAGAAACTTATCTCCTCCCAAAAATATATTTACAAAATAATCACTCTTACAAAATCGATCTGGTAATATTCACACAAGGGTAAATCAACATGTGTATAATAGATATATCAACTTGAACCGTTACAAACCTGTTAAACAGGATAAAAAGAAATAATTAGGCAATGCAGTGTTTCCTGGTTCAGCGTTCCTCAGCATTATAAGGAAACGGCGAAGGTCCGTCAGTCCTTGTGGGGGGGGGGGGGGGGACAAAAGCACCACACTGCCACCTCCTGGCGAGGCTGAAACCTTACCAGTCCCTGTATTACAGCAAAGGGAGTATTATTGCCATAATGGCTCACAGTGGAATAATAAGCATATTATTAATTTAATAATGATATAACCAAAGAAAATAAATAAACAACATAACAACATACATTACATGTGACCACACATATTGTGGGCGTCACACAAGACCAGCACAAGATAGCCAGTACTGCTATATAAGCTACTTTGAAACACAGTGAACATTTTGAAAATATAATTACAGCTCTGAACTAAAGAAGGAGGATGTAAATAACCTTGTAGCGTTATGTTTGTACTGACCTGCATTCCATACTTACAGAATAGTCACGTGACGCTGCAGCCTAGTGGTGGCATTATACACACAGCTACATGCCTGTACACTGTACGTGAGTTCCCCTGCAATGATTATTAAATGTTAAGCCTAGACCAGGGGTTCTCAAACTTTTTCACACCAAGGACCACTTGATCATAAAAAAAATTTCCGTGGACCACCTAACCAGCCGGCCAACACCCCCCCCCCCGCCCCCCAAAAAACTTTTAAAACAGTCTATATTAGGCTTACAATAGCATATTATGTTTTATATTACAAATTATGTCTGCAGAATATTACAATACAAAATATGTAATAAATAGGCTACTAGCAAAATTAGGCTAGGCTTCTACCATATACCTTGACCTTGATTTTTGTGAGATGTATGTGTAATTACTGTTTCATATTAATTTTGTTCAGAGCTATTGCCTTTGGTTGTGATGTGATGAATAAAACATGGGAATTTATTTGAAATACCACTGTCAGGGTGAACTCAATGTGAATTCATCATTAAAAGAGTGAACTATTAATGTTAATTTAACAAACATTCGTTTTAATAGGAATCAACTCTTTGTGCTGGCTCTTGTGAAGCTATGAAATTACACATTTCAAATAAGCATAACAGCGTTACAGGTAGCAGCAGTCAACAACTAATGGGAGGAATGCTGTTGCTTTTGCTGTTGCATCACTGACTCAATGTCTGGCTCCACACTAGAGAGTTTCAGTCTCATACAGGGGGACTACATCGATCTTGTTCCTCTGCTTGGTTTTCAAACCAACCAGTGTGGAGAACCCAACTTCACAGTTGTAGGTGGTTGAAAACGGCATTAACACTTGCAAAGCAGACTCAGCCAGCTCAGGATGTTCAGGTTGGGCGAGAACCCAGAAGTCTGTCAAGCATTTTTCTCTGAACGCCATTCTCAGTGTTCCATCTGATGCAATGTCCACAAGACTATCCGCCTTCCGTGCTGATAGTTTGGAACTGACGCGCTCAATGTGAGGTTGGTCTCCAAATGGATTTCTGATCCATTCAAGGTCCACATCCAGTTCTGGAAAGTATCTTCCCAATTGCGTGTGAATGCCTTGCAAATGTTCCTTGAATGCTGCAAGTGTGTTGCTATCCAGAACCTCTTCAGCTTCGAGGACAAAATCGGCTAGAGTTGGGAAACAGTCAAACTCCTGGCGATCAAGACGCGCGCACCACAGATCCATTTTGATGCGAGTGGCTTTAACTTTGTCCTGCACTGTAAAAACGGTGACCGCTTTTCCTTGCAGTGCTAAATTCAGGTTATTAAGCGTGCTGAACACATCAGCAAGAAAGGCTAGTTTTGCGAGCCATTGAAAGTCATGCATTCTGCCATAAAGTTCATCAGTTTGATGCAAAAACAGCTTGACTTCATCGCGCAGTTCAAAGAGGCGGGTGAGAACTTCACCACGCGATAGCCAGCGAACTTCTGTGTGGAAAAGAAGTCTTGTGTGCTCACTCCCCATTTCTTCACACAGAACTTTAAAAAGACGTGAGTTCAGTGCCTTGCTTTTAATTAAGTTGACAATTTTTACGGCCTCGTCCAAAACCTGTTTAAGACAGGGTGGCATTTTTTTTACTGCCAATTGCTCTCTGTGGATACAGCAGTGCGTCGATGCGGC
This sequence comes from Lampris incognitus, assembly GCF_029633865.1. Taxonomy (NCBI): domain Eukaryota; kingdom Metazoa; phylum Chordata; class Actinopteri; order Lampriformes; family Lampridae; genus Lampris; species Lampris incognitus. Next base: position 48,914,332 of record NC_079219.1, read on the forward strand.
AGAGGGAGCGACAGCGCGTACACGCGTAACCAGGCCCTTGTGTTTGGCTGTCATCGCCGTGGCACCGTCAGTGCACACGCCAGCACACCTCTTCCAATCAATGTTATTCTGCACAATGAAGTTATTTAGGGACTCAAATATCGCCTCTCCTGTGGTGTTGGTTGGTAGGGATTGACAGAAAAAAAATCATCGTGAACAGCACCCGCATATATGTACCGCACAAAGCAGAGGAGAATAGCCTCGTTACCGATGTCCATGAACTCGTCCAGTTGGAGAGAGAAAAAAAAGACTGACGCAGACGTTGTTGTAGGGTAATGTTATGAAGCCAACAGCTCCCCCTGGGGGCACGGATTGATGTATACTTGCCCTGTGTAACATGCCTCAGTTCTGTTATGGGCACAGCCGGTGAATACATGTTACTTAGCGACACAGCCCGACTCTGTCTGTTATTCATATGCACCTACACTTGCAACATGGTGTCAGAAGCTGTATTGGAACCCAACGTGAGTCTTACGTTGCCTGTTGTTTGAACAGCGTGCGTTTATTTTTTTTACTAAGCGTAGCTAGAAGTTTCAGTTAGCCTGCTAGCATTAGCATCGAGCCAAGACGATGGCTTCCAATATTCCGCCGCCGGAGCCCATGAAGATGACTGGGGATCTTCACAGCAACTGGGCTAGCTTTCCATCAGAGTTTGAGGATTATGTGCTTGCGACCGGGATCGACAAGGCAGAGAAGCCGGTGCAGGCAGCGACGCTCCGGAGGCTAATGGGGAAGGAATGCCTCCATGTTTACGTGCACAACCTGGGACTCACAGCGGAAGAGCAGAAAGACGCCGGAGCGATACTCGACAAACTGGGGGAATACTTCACACCTACCACAAACGTCATCTTTGAGAGGTATGTTTTTGGCAACCTTAAACAAGAGGAAGGAGAACCTGTGGATGCTTTTGTCACGAGACTGAGAGAAAAGGCTGCCACATGTGAATATGGAGCTATAAGAGACGAGCTTATAAGGGACAGGCTTGTTCTTGGAACAACTGATGAGGGCGCCAGACGACGCATGCTAAGAGAAAAGGAGCTTAAGTTGGAGGGAGCTATTGACATTTGCCGTGCAGCGGAGGTGTTGGACAATAAGTTAAAATCCATGTCACTTAGCAGCTCTGTGACTGCGGAGAGCATCAATGTAGCACATGGACAGCGACCAGGACGGAGACCTACCAGCAGGCCATCCGAGCCCACCAACACATCTGCACAGCCACAGAGAGGCACAGGTGAATGCAAGTACTGTGGCACACAGCACAGACGGGGGCGAGACCTGTGCCCCGCATTTGGAAAGTCATGTCGCTTGTGTGGCACTGCTAATCACTTTGCCAAAGTATGCATGAAAAGAGGCCAGCAAGCACGTCAGTTGAACGCTGTGGATGACCCGCCGCTAGGGGACCCGGAGGACAGCGACCGCGATGAGAGGGATGTGTACACGGCTGAGAGCGTGGGGGTTGTAAACACTCAAGGGAAAAAGTGGTTTGTAAACCTGCCACTGCACAGAGGGGTCCAGAGGTGCCAGCTTGACTCTGGAGCCACCTGCAACGTGATGAGCTTGAAAGACAAGATGAGACTGGCGCCTAGAGTGCCTCTTCAGAAAAGTCTCACCAGGCTGAGACTCTACAACAGTGAGTGGATGAGCTCAATGGGCGTGTACAGCACACAGTGTGTTATCAGGGGCAAGACGCACAGACTGGACTTTGAGGTCGTGCGCACCAGCCAGAAGCCCTTGCTTTCAGGGGAGACATGCGAGAGACTTGGCTTGATACGCTTCACCATTCCCGAAGAGCTGAATAAAGTGGAGCACTGCAAGACAGGTGAGCTAACCAAAGGCTGTCTCATTAACACTTACAATGACGTGTTCACCAGCCCAGTCGAGTCACTGCCGGGTGATGTTCACTTCGAGTTGGATAGCACTGTGGCCCCTGTCCAGTGCGCACCAAGAAATGTCCCGGTGGCCCTCAAGGCAGCTGTTAAGGCGCAGCTGGACCAATATGAAAAGGATGGACACTTAACCACAGTCACTCAGCCCACAGACTGGATTAGCAATCTGGTCATAGTGAAGAAGCCAGACAAATTGAGGCTTTGCATCGACCCCAAGCCACTTAACCGAGCCCTGAAAAGGTCCCATTACCTCATGCCCACTTTAGATGACGTGCTGTACAAGCTGCCTAAGGCACGTATCTTCACCCTGGTGGATGCGCGCGACGCATTCTTGCAGTGTCGCCTTGATGAGGAGAGCAGCCTGATGACAACGTTCTGGACGCCGTGGGGTAGAAAGCGATGGCTGAAGCTCCATTTTGGCGTGTCAGTCGCACCAGAGCTGTACCAGAGGAAACAACATGAGCTGCTGGCCGGTTTGAAAGGAATTGAGCCCATAGCCGATGACATCCTCATAGTCGGCTGTGGGGACACGGAGGAGGAGGCCGTTCGCAACCACGACGCAAACCTCATTGCTCTGATGGACAGGGAAGTGAAGCTGAGGCTGAGCATAAAAAAGCTACAGTTTCGTGTGAGGGAGGTCCGCTTCCACAGCCACATACTGTCGGTGGAGGGCCTCAAAGCTGATCCCGAGAAGGTCAGGGCAGTCCTGGACATGCCAAACCCCACGGATGCAAAAGGTGTTCAGCGGTGTGTCGGCTTCGTTAACTATTTATCGAGGTTTATGCCCCGCTTGTCAGAGGTGTGTGAACCGCTGAGAAGGTTGCTGGACAAAGGTGTACTGTGGCACTGGTTGCCCAAACATGATGCTGCTATGAAAGAAATCAAGACGCTGGTCACGGCGGTGCCAGTACTACGTTACTATGATGTCAGCAAGCCAGTCACCATACAGAGCGACTCCAGTCAGACCGGTTTGGGCTGCTGCCTGCTTCAGGGGGGACAGCCGGTCGCGTTCGCCTCCCGCGCGCTGAACCAGACAGAGCAAAACTATGCACAGATTGAGAAGGAGTGCCTGAGCATCGTATTCGCTTGTCAACGCTTCCACTACTACCTATATGGGAGGGGTGATGTGACTGCAGAGACCGACCACCGCCCGCTGGTGTCAATCTTCACTAAGCCCCTTCTCAGTGCACCAAAGCGCCTTCAAAGCATGCTCCTCACACTTCAGAACTACTGCCTCACGGTGATGTACAAGCCAGGCCCTGAAATGTACATCAGTGACACGCTCAGCAGAGCCACCACCCCGCCACAGAGAACGGACACTCAGTACAGACGTGAAATGGTCTGCAGCATGCAACAGGTGCAGTACGACATGGCAGCCATTCAGCAGGCAGACTATCTAAACGTCACCAGCCAACGCCTCGCACAGATTCGAAAACACACAGAGGAGGATGTGTCTTCAAACACTCAAGTCGGTCGTGCTGGAGGGATGGCCAGAACACAAAGAGGAGAGCCCCATAGCCGTCAGAGAATACTGGGCCATCAGAGATGAAATAAGCGCACAGGACAGTGTGCTTTTTAGGAGCCAGCGTGTCATCATTCCGAAAGCTATGCGTCCTGAGATGCTGAAACGGATCCACTACAACCACGTGGGGGGTGAGGCTTGTTATAGACAGGCCCGGGATACTCTCTACTGGCCAAATATGCAGGGGGAAATCAAAGACTATGTGCAGCAGTGCTCAGTGTGTAACGAGTATGCACACGAGCAACAAAAAGAGACTATGATGTCACACCCGCTCCCCACACGTCCCTGGCAGCTGGTGAGCATGGACTTGTTCAGCTACGCAAGGCAGGACTTCCTGCTCATGGTGGATCACTATTCAGACTTCTGGGAGATTGATCTACTCCCAGACCTGTCGGCAGAAACGACCATCCGAAGGTGCAAGGCGCAGTTTGCACGGTACGGTATCCCTGACCGGGTCATTTCCGACTGCGGAGGTCAGTTTGATTGTGGAGAGTTTCGGGCGTTTGCGAGGGAGTGGGGCTTCGAACATGTCATGTCCTCCCCGAGACACCCAAAAGCTAACGGCAAAGCAGAGTCTGCAGTGAAGATTGTGAAAGGCCTATGCAGAAAAGCAGACCGGGCCGACGAGGACCCCTGGAAGGCTTTTCTACACTGGAGAAACACGCCCACTGAGGACATGCGCTGCAGCCCAGCACAACGGCTGATGTCACGGAGGCTGAGAACTCTTCTCCCTGTGGCCGACCAGCTGCTACTACCTCAGATCATCACTGGGGTCACAGACAAGCTGAGGGTGAAGCATTAGGCAGCGAAGTTGACATATGACAGAACTGCGAGGGATCTGCCAGAGCTAAACGTCGGCCAGCCTGTCAGGATGAAACCAATCCCGGGTGACAGGACGGGCCGATGGAGGAGAGGAGTATGCCTGCAGCAGGTGGGACCGCGGTCCTATCTCGTCAACGTGGAGGGAACCACGTACCGTCGCAACAGGGTTGATCTCCGACCAGCGGAGGTTGCCCCTCCACAGCCGTCAGCCCACACAGAACGGCCACCGGAGCAGCCTGTGGGCGCGTGTGCAGCTGAAGGGGGCCATGTGGGCGGGGGCAGCATGGAGGAAGTCGTCAGCAGCCCTGTAATGTCTCCAAGGTCGTCAGCCCCGAGGTCGCCGCCATCTCCCCCACAGGCTGTGACCACACCATGCCGTGAGTTACAGGGCCGGGCCTTCTCCCGGAGCGGGAGGCAGATTAAGCCTCCAGAAAGACTTGACCTCTAGGTCATACACTGTACTGAGATTGACACACACAAGCTCACACGCACACACACACACACTGGACTGTGGACATTAAAAAAAAAAAAAAAAAACGAAACAAAAACTGTGATGTTCACTTCTAATGTTCTTAGTCAGTGGTCTTGTGGATGTTCTGATGCTACCATTTTGTCGTTATTCTGCAGAGGTTTTGGTTGATATTGACTTGCTGTTCCTTCTTGATGCACTATTTCCAATGCACTACTTTAATATTGGGATATGAGCACTAATGTTCTAATGGCTAATACTATCCATTATATTACTTAGTATTGTATTCTACGAAAGGAAGGGAGATGTTGTAGGGTAATGTTATGCAGCCAACAGCTCCCCCTGGGGGCACTGATTGATGTATACTTGCCCTTTGTAACATTGCCTCAGTTCTGTTATGGGCACAGCCGGTGAATACATGTTACTAAGCGACACAGCCCGACTCTGTCTGTTATTCATATGCACCTACACTTGCAGCAGACGTGTCACCAGCTGATCTTGGACATTTGCAGCCATGGATGTTATTCGCCGCTTGACTGTATCATTGGACAGAGGTACTTTGTAAAGTTCCTCACTCGCTTTCTCCCCTAGCATTATGTTGGCCATAACCTTTGCAGATGGCTTAACCAAGGTCTCGCCGATTGAGTGAGGTTTGCCAGCTTTCGCAATGAGTAGGGAGACCTTGTATGAGGCTTCGGTAGCTTTCGCGTTTTCCCCTGGCATAAAAAACTGTGTGGCTTCCTTTCTCGTGTGTCGCTCAAGCTCTTCACGTTTTCTCTCAAAACATTGCACAGGTTTCGAGGTGTATTCCTTGTGTTTTGACTCAAAGTGACGCTTGAGTTTGGCAGGTTTCATTGCTTCATTAGCTAATATGTCATAGCACACAACACAATGAGGTTTTGGATCCTCAGCATCTCCAGTCCAGAAAAATCCAAATTGAATGTAATCGCTACTGTATTTACCTTTCACTTTTGCAGTGGCTTTTTCAGAGTGTTGTGCTAGCTCCTGCTGCAAACTGTTAGCACTATGGGACTCGATGCTAACACTGACGGGCTCAATGTGAGAAGGAAGTCTTTGCACCTTGTTGCTTACATTGTTCGTCGTTTCTCCGGATTTTCTCTTCAGCCACCGATCCATGATGTTTGTATTTTGAACGGTTCACTTCACTCTTTGTTAGATTCTACTTAATTTTCACAATAGTCAGGAGGTCTTTGATATGAAAATCCTGTTGTAATGGAAGCTAACTAGGTAACCTAGGTAACACAGGCTAACTGAAGAGACGACTCAAAACGCAGGTTTGCATTAGACAAATTGAACAAAATTCTTAGGCTTATTTAGGCTACATTTTGATTCACTTTTAATTTAGAAAAAATTTAGAAAACAGCTGTACTCGTAACTTTGCATTGGAACGCAGATGAAGGTGATTTGAGAAACACGATTTTTTTTGCAATCCTCCCGCGGACCACTTGGGGGCGCTCGCGGACCACTGGTGGTCCGCGGACCACACTGAGTATCACTGGCCTAGACGCTAACTCTGCCTCCATGTGAGTCATTCTACACTGACCAAGGCTCTGTGGGCCCATTGCCTGCAGTGATGACTGAAGGAGACGGATCACCTTCATGTGAGCCACCGGAGCCACAGCCTGCTCCGGATTTCCAGGTTCAACCAGACTCACCTGTTGCCCCACAGGTGCAATGCTCAGACAGGGAGAGACGTTCGCCTGCGCACCTCAGAGATTTTGTTAGTTAGTGAGATCTTTTCCAGGAGTAGAGCCACAATAAAGCTCTGATCTCACTGGAAGGACATACCTTCCAAGTTTGAAAAACAAACATGAAAAGAGTTCCAGTAGGATATAAAAAAGAAAAAAAAGACTTCCAGTTGGATAAAAAAAGGGGTCCAGAACATTGTAATGTGATGCACTGTACATTGTAATGTGGTTATTGTTAGTTAAAGAGTTATGGTATTTGGTATTTTCTATAAGTAACGAGTTGTTGACTTAAAGGTGGGGGAGATGTGGTATCCTAGCATTTATACTGTTATTTCCTAATGATAAATACTTACCTGCTAATGGCTGAGAATAATACTAAATAATACATAATCATGCTTACCTTGGTTAATCCTGTTGTAATGATATGGGTTGCCTCTATACGACTGCGAGTCGCTGGGGGAAAGGCTCTGACTGTTGTGTATGCTTATGCACCGAATAGCAGTTCGAAGTATCCGGCCTTCTTGGGTTCTCTGCATGGGTGGTGTCCTGGATAGGGCTCCGCCTCAGGACTCTATAGTTCTGCTGGGGGACTTCAACGCTCATGTGGGCAACGATGGAGAAACCTGGAGGGGCGTGATTGGGAGGAACGACCTCCCCGATCTGAACCCGAGCGGTGCCTTGTTATTGGACTTCTGTGCGAGTCATGGATTGCCAATAACAAACACCATGTTCACCTTAGAGATAGGGTGAGGAGCTCGGACATCCGGAGGGAGCTCGGAGTAGAGCCACTGCTCCTTCGCATTGAAAGGAGCCAGTTGAGATGGTTCGGGCATCTGATTAGAATGCCTCCTGGGCGGGCCTTCCTTTGGAGGTTTACCGGGCATGGTCAACTGGAAGGAGACCCCGGGTTAGACCCAGAACGCGCTGGAGGGGCTACATGTCCAATCTGGCATGGGAACGCCTTGGGATCCCCCAGGAGGAGCTGAAGGGCGTTGCTGGTGTAACGGGGGCAGTCCTATGCTGTTCTGTGCTGGTCAGCCTGCTGCATGCCCGTCACTCTCATCATTAGCTCTGCGTTGTGTTCTAGTTGGGTGGGGCCCCAGGTGTTGTGGGGGGCCCTCAGTCTCTCATCATCATCATCATGATCAAGGAAGGAGCGGGGACACACAGGACTCTATTTGGCCCACCTTGCCATTTATTTTGGTTTCAAACCCTTCGACAACCGTCCAGTCCTCCAGCGGGAGCGGTGTTTCTTACGGACGTGGGGGTCGAAGTTCAACCACTGCCCGGACTCCACTCGTGTGCGTTAGAAGGAGAAACCGTCCACGGGACTCCGATGTAAGAAAGGATAAACAAGTATTTTATCCCACAGCTTGCAGTATCTTCTTACAGGGATACTCAAGGTTACGTTCTCCTCAACCAGCAAAACTGTCCCACGGTAAGAAACACGTGTGGCTCGGCTCGATTGCTGCTTGAGACCCCTCCCACAAAACAAAAATGGTCTCTCCCGCGTTCCCTCTTCCGTGTACCCACAAGACCTCTCTCTTAAAGCGACAGTACACGTATATGACGGTCGTTGGAAAACATACATAAAAGTAAATAATGACATAAAATAAAATGTAGTAAACACAAATAACAGCACACAGACAGGATTTGGTGATATTTCATACTCAAACAAAATAAAATAAAAACATTAATTTTAACCTGGTTACATTCACCCCTCCTGAAATTCACCAACATCCTGACAGCAGGATAAAAAGAGAAAGAGGAAAGGAAAAGCCCATCACTGACTACTGGCACAAGTGAAAAGAAGGACCTAGTCCTCCAGTCAACTTAGGAGCTACCTCGGTTACGAGGTTCAGAAAATAATGAGGTTGATCAAGTCTCAGTATTCCCCTAGATCAATGTGACGCCTGATACGCCACACCATGCACTTGGCCCAAAACAACCCTGTCTGATAGACACCTAATAACTCACATTAAACTAGTTTGAATGACTCCAACCTCCATCAAAGTTCAAACCCTCACACTCCGTAGAAATGGCATCTGAGCCATAGATTCTATTAACCTGTTCACTGACCTCACCACCCTCCCTGTGCGTGTCCTAACCCGACCATCGCTCTCTACTTGTGTGCGTGAGACAGTGCGAGCTGCAACATCTGTATCGAGTGAGTGTGGTGCTTCTGTGTGCGAATCAGTGTGAGATATAACACCAACATCGAGTGAGTGTGATGCCTCTATGTGTGGTGCATGTGTGTTGTGTGGTGCGTGTGTGTTGTGTGGTGCGTGTGTGTTGGGTGGAGTCTGAGCAGTGGCCCCCACAGGACTGACTACCAGACTAGACGGAATGAACTCTTCCACTTCTGCCCACTCAGATCTAGGCGAGTCTCCAAGTGATGAGACTGCTAGCCCCACTGCATCCCCTGAGACCGTCAGGCCATCTGCACTGTCCTCCTCATCGGACTCTGCGCAGTCAAGCAACTGACTGGTTGTACTGGACTCCTCACCCTGATCTAACTCAGGGAGGGGCAAGAAGTTGACCTCCAACAAACGGTTCCTGTGCACCACTCTGGTGTGCCCCTCTGCATCCTGAATCTTGTAGACGTGGATATTGGGGTTGACACCGACAACCGTGTACACTCCGTTCTCCCATTTGTCAGCCAACTTTCTCTTCCCTCGCTCACTCTGGTTCGCAACCAAAACACGATCCCCGACAGACAGGACAGTGCCCTTGGCATGTCTGTTGTACTGTCGCGCCTGATGCTGCTGCTCAGCCGTGGAGTGCTTCTGAGCGATCTCCATTGCACTCCTTAGACAGGAAAGCAGAGACTGAGCATAAGAGTCATAGTCAACAACGTGAGGATCGTGCAAAACCTGCCTGAACATAACATCCACCGGCAGTCTTGGGACACGCCCATACATCAGGAAGAAAGGTGCATAACCCGTGGTCTCGTGAACAGTGGCATTGTACGCGAGCGTGAGAGAATGGATCTGCTGAGGCCACTGTTGCTTCTGCTGAAGCGGAAGGGAACGGAGCATATTCCCCATCGTGCGATTAAAACGCTCTGTCCCGCCATTACCCATAGGATGGTTGGCCGTCGTGTGGGACTTCGCTACACCCGCCAACTTGAGAAGCTCTGCAATCAGGTTGCTCTCAAAGTTTGTGCCCTGGTCAGAATGTATTCTTTCCGGAAACCCGGAAACACAGAATACATGATCCCAGAGTTTCTTGGCGACCTGCTTCGCTGTCTGATTGGTGCAGGGGAACGCGTGAGCAAGCTTAGTGAAGTGGTCAGTAACCACTAAGACATCGACTGACCGCTGCTTACTGTCCTCAGCGGACCAGAAATCCATACACACAAGCTGCATTGGTGCGGAAGTTTTAATGCTCTCCAGGGGCGCGCAAGCAGCTGGCTCTGGGGTCTTCCCAAACACACATCTCCGACAGCATCTGACATATGCTCTGATATCCCTCTCCATGTCAGGCCAATAAAAACGCTGCCTTGCAAGAGAGAGTGTACAGTCCTGGCCCTGATGACCAGCGTGATCGTGGATGCCAGACAGTGCCTTGTCTTTCAGACTCAGAGGTAAAACATACTGAGACCTCCTCTGCTTGGACACTGGGTCCTTTGTCACCCTGTACAAGACACCATCATTGACTTCCAACTTCTCCCACTGTTTCAACAGCCTGAGGACCTTCTGGTCAGCACCATGCCTCTCACGCCTCGATGGCCGCTTCCGAACAGCGACAAAGGGCAACACCTTGGAGATGCAGGGGTCCTGCTCCTGACTCAACCTGAGCTCCTCGGTGGATAACATTGGCAGTGTATCCTGACCACCCGACAGATGCTGAACGTGCTGGACCAAACTGAGTGCTGTGAATACTGATGCATCAGGCCAGTCACATTTGGCTTGACAAAAAGCCCTGACCTTAGCTGCATCACAAGCAAACCCAGATCGCGCACTACTCAGTGTTTGGGACTGGCAACTGAGTCTGAAAACATCCTGCACAGAGTCCCCCTCAACCCCGTCGGCTTCCTGAACAAGGGCCGGATAGGGCTCCCTAAGTAGCCTCTGACTGACGGGCTTGGAAAAAGGGTCGCGACTCAATGCATCCGCCACCACGTTTTTCTTCCCTGGCAGGTGTTTGAGATCGAAGGTGTAAGACGCCAACTTAGACACCCAGCGGATCTCACACGCGTCAAGCTTCGGCTTCGTTAGGAGATAAGTCAGCGGATTATTATCTGTCCAAACGGTGAAGCTTTGACCCTTCAGCCAGTGGCTGAACTTTTCACAAACACTCCACTTCAGCGCCATGAACTCCAGTCTATGAGCTGAATACTTCCGCTGTGAGGCACTGAGGGACTTGCTGGCAAAACCAACAGGTCTGGCCTTGGACTCTCCTCGGGGCACTTGAGACAGCACCGCGCCGAGTCCGTCCAAAGACGCATCGACCGACAAAATGAAAGGCACCTCAAAGTCTGGATGGGCAAGCACCACACACTCCAGTAACATCGTCTTCAACAGATCAAATGCTTCCCCACATTCCACCGTCCAGTCTGCGGAGGTAAGCTTACGGAAGCTGCCATGGGGCTTCTTATCCTTAGCCGACCTCCCCCTCCTCTTTTGTCCAGCTGTAAGGGCGAACAGGGGCTTAGCCACGGAGGAGCAGTTCGGGAGGAAATGCTGGTAGTAAAATACCATACCAAGGAAAGATTTGATCCTACGAACAGAAGGCGTGCACCCATCACCTTCCATGAGATCCTGCACTGTCATGTTGGAGATGACCTCTACTTTGGAGGGATCGACAGACACACCTCCGCCATCAACCACGTGGCCCAAAAACCGCACCCGCTTCTGCAGCAGATGACACTTCTTCGGAGCCAGTTTCAAGTTGTTCTCCCTCAACCTCTGAAACACAGTGCGGAGCCTCGACAGAGCCTCAACCTCTGACGGCGCGAAGACAAGAAGATCATCAAGATAGCACAAAAGCTTCGTGAAGTTCAGATCCCCAAAGATCCCAATCATCATTCTCATGAAGGCTGCAGGGCTATTACAAAGGCCCTGTGGCATGCGATTGTATTCATGCAACCCAAGGGGAGTCGTGAAAGCAGTGTACTTCTTGTCATCTTCATGCATTGGGATGTTGAAGAAGCCAGAGGTGAGGTCCATCGTACTAAAGAGGCAGTTACCACCCAGCGCGGCAAGACAGTCCGACTGGTGTGGCAAGGGATGAGCGTCTTTCAAGGTCCGAGCATTCAGCCATCTGAAATCAGTGCAGATCCGAAGCCCGCCATCCTTCTTCCATACCATAACCAGCGGTGAAGCGTATGCGCTCGAGGACTTCCGGATAATCCCTTTCTCCTCCATATCAGTGAGAACCTGTCTCAACTTCTGATAGTGGGCTGGGGGAACCCTCCTGTAGGGCAAGCGAAAGGGGCGCTCATCCACCAGATGGATGCGATGTGTGTATCCTGTGACCTCGCCACAGTCCAGAGAGTCCCTGGAGAAGATGTCATGGTACTCGGTGAGCAGCTGAGTGAGCTGGGACTTGCATGCCTCACTAACCTGACAGGAGCTGAGGTCAATGTCACTGAGTCCGAGCTCTGACAAACTCCTAGCCGGCTGGACAGGGGGACAGGCACTATCTGTGGCGTTGGACTCATGCCTCCCTGCAACTGATTGCAGTCCCTGGAAAACATTAAAGTCCTCAATCGCCAAGCATGGAAACACATCAGCCAACTTGCAGTTCCTTTTCAGTGTGATGGCTTTGTCAGATGGATTGACAACAGTCATGGGTACCCACCTATCACCCCAGAGCGGTGTGACAAGTCGACCTACGAGGACACTGCGTGGCATGGCCTTGGAGTCTGTCGGCTCCACAACAACAATGCTTCCAGCTGACCTAGGCACCTTAGCAGGAAGTCTGCCCCAGACTAAGTGCTCGTGCCTCGGTAAGAGTGTCACGGCCTGGGTGAGCTTAACAGTACCTATCTTCTCACGAACTTCACCACCCCTCCAGCGCTCTACATTCGTGAACATGGACAAGAACTGTTCAACGTCAGGACTAGACGGATGTTCCTGTCTAGACGCGATGTCCCAGTACTCAGTACCACTCTTGAGTACATGGGCCACATGTTTAATGACGTTTGTGCCGACTATCAGATCATCATGCTGACCGGGCACGACCAGAGTGGGTATGACAAAGGAAACACCATAAAGCTGCATGTTGAGGTCATAAAAACCATCAGGCCTAGTCTCCAGACCACCGCAGCCAATCAAGACAATGTTCTCTTCAGGCTGCTGCTTCTCAGGTAAAACACCCCCAGAGCGGAGCTTCTCTACTGCATTTTCACTGATACTGCATGACATAGAGCCAGTATCCAACATGCCATTAAGCTGCACACTCTGGTTGATAAGAACAGGAGCATAGAACAAGTCACTGAAAGCCTGAATCCTCTGTGTCGCCTGAATGACCATACGCGAACCCTGAGGTGCTTTGGCACACTTGTCTTCATACAAGTGAGCCAGGTCGGAGACATCAGTGAGGGATACATCTACATTACCCACACCATCCCTCTCTAGGTGTGGGTTTAGTAGTTTAACGGACGAGACTGACGACCAGCTCTTCCACCAGGCTGAGAACGGAGCTGGTTGGGCGGCTGAGGGTGAGGACAGTCCCTCTTCCAATGACCAGGAGACAAACAGTTTATACATCGGTTCTCCCGGCTGCAGTGGGAAAATGTGGAGTGATCCGGAGACTTACAAACCCTGCACAACCGCTGCGGTGCGTCTGGCACCCGCCCTGCGGCGCTAGCTGGCGATTGAGTCCGCGTCGGTGTCTGGACCGCAGCGCTAACTGGAACCTGAGTCTGCATTGTGACCAAACGGTCTAGCAAGCTCACCAAACTCCTCATATAGTCATCACCGCCAAAGACAGGTGCGGGAGACGGTGTAGGACACCTTGCACAAAATGATGTAGATGACGCATGAGCCGGGACGGGAGATGGCACCACCGGCACGGTCGTGTTCAAGTCGGGAGCCACGTCGACTACAGGGACATGAACCTGTGAATGGAACCTACGCTCTACCGCGCCTGCTTCACGTTGTCCACCTGCAGCAACACGGTACTTCCTCTCCAGCATGTGCTCATCAAGCCTCTCTTGGATCTCGCTAGCAGACCATTTCCCTGCGGACTTGAACTTAAAAACATTGGCAAGAGACTGATCTGGACAGTGTTTGATAAACATCATGCTTACCTCATGGCTTGGCTCTTCAATACTACGGCCTTGCCGCTTCAAGCATTCGTCAGCCACCTCCACTGTCTTATTAAGCCTAATCCAATACTCCATAGCGTCCTCACCTGGCTTGGGCAGCGTACTGTAAAAGTCCGCCAGGGGCATGCTCGAGTATGTGAAGTCACTAAAGTGTTGCTTCAGTACATCAAAAATAATGTGGGGGTTCGCTATGTGGTCGACAGATGTGTTGCGCAGCTTTATCCTCACCACGTCCCTTGCTTTCCCCATAAGCTTAGCTAGAATCTCATGTGACTGCTCACTAACTGGAATGGCTCGCTTCCTCAAATACAAAGTCATAAGGCTCTCCCACTCATGAACTGTAAACTTATCAGAGCTGTCGCCCCTGAAAATAGGAGGCTCCCTAGCGTCTGTCTGCATTACTACTCTAACACTAGGCACTGTCTCCGAACACTGTTCAGCAGACCTAGCACTGTCTGTGTGTGTGTTTCTAAGCATTTGTGTTTCCTGCAGCTTAGCAGTGATTGACTCTCCTATCTTCTCTGCTAACCGAGTAATGAGCATGGCTAACTCACCCACTGGCTGCTCGCTGTTACCCAGCACAGCCCCTTCGCTGATACCTGGCCTGGCCCGTTCTACGTAGCGTGTGGAGGTGAACTGAGGAGTGCCAAATGTGGTCGGGTCTCTAGGTCCTGGTGCTCTGGTGTCTGGTTCCCCGCCCTCTAAGAGCTGCCCGAAACTCCTACCTACACCTAGCCGTAAACCCCCACCCACATCTAACTGGTACCCCCTCTCCATAGCACACTGGCGATCCAAAAGATCCTGATCAGCAATGTTACCCCCACCTACGTACGAACCACCCTCTGCCATGTTCCTACCTCTAACACTCAGATAAAATAAAAAATAAAATAAAAAAGTGAAAAGCTCAATTCATTTAAATAATTGAATCTAGAAATCACTAAGAGATTGAAACAATCACACACAATCAACAAATTCACCAATAGATTAATCACATATGCACATATCCAGTAGTTTAGATCAATAGATTATTCACACGAGTCCTTCAATCACATCAACATTAACCTTTTTTTCCTTTTTTTTTTCGTGTGTTTTTCTTCCTTCAGTATATACAAATGTCCTGTTCACAAGCCCAGTCCATGGTAACCACAGCTATGACTGTCCAGTGTCCACACAGCTCAACTCCAGTCCACTGTAACATGAGTGTACAGTCTGTAGAAATACCTGAGGACGTCTGGGGCTTGATGACGACAGCAGCCTCCCGCGGCGAGCAACTGATGTCACTCTCAGAATCCAGGAGGGTCACGGCACCAATGTAACGGGGGCAGTCCTATGCTGTTCTGTGCTGGTCAGCCTGCTGCATGCCCGTCACTCTCATCATTAGCTCTGCGTTGTGTTCTAGTTGGGTGGGGCCCCAGGTGTTGTGGGGGGCCCTCAGTCTCTCATCATCATCATCATGATCAAGGAAGGAGCGGGGACACACAGGACTCTATTTGGCCCACCTTGCCATTTATTTTGGTTTCAAACCCTTCGACAACCGTCCAGTCCTCCAGCGGGAGCGGTGTTTCTTACGGACGTGGGGGTCGAAGTTCAACCACTGCCCGGACTCCACTCGTGTGCGTTAGAAGTAGAAACCGTCCACGGGACTCCGATGTAAGAAAGGATAAACAAGTATTTTATCCCACAGCTTGCAGTATCTTCTTACAGGGATACTCAAGGTTACGTTCTCCTCAACCAGCAAAACTGTCCCACGGTAAGAAACACGTGTGGCTCGGCTCGATTGCTGCTTGAGACCCCGCCCACAAAACAAAAATGGCCTCTCCCGCGTTCCCTCTTCCGTGTACCCACAAGACCTCTCTCTTAAAGCGACAGTACACGTATATGACGGTCGTTGGAAAACATACATAAAAGTAAATAATGACATAAAATAAAATGTAGTAAACACAAATAACAGCACACAGACAGGATTTGGTGATATTTCATACTCAAACAAAATAAAATAAAAACATTAATTTTAACCTGGTTACACTGGAGAGAGGGACGTCTGGTCCCCATACTTAGCTTGCTGCCACCGCGACCCGACCCAGGAGAAGCGGCTGAAGATGAGATGAGATGGGACGAGATAATGATATAGGTTATTACTGAAGAGTCCACTAGGTGGCGATCTTATTATACTGTTCAGAGTAAATGTTATGTAACCGTATAGGAAGAGTAACCGGAGTCGGCGTCCGCAAGCTCGGTGTTGATACAACGTTCCACATGTGAATGTAACGTTTAAGGGTGCCACCGTACATGTCTGTGGGTGCCACACTTTTAAGTCAGTAAAATGTTGAAACGAAGTTTGCCATGTTGTGGACAATCCATTTTTCCTAAGATACAACACAATCCAATTTCAGGATAAAGACATTAATATGTTTTGAAGGTAATGAGAAGGGAAAAGATATTTTTGTGCAGTTAATTTTATTATTGGGAAAATTCCACATTCATAAGAAGAGAGGGGCCAAATCCAAACCAAATTTTAGACATTTTTATCAAGAACTGCATCAATATGGCACCACGATAAGAGGCCTTAAGAATAAGAAGGCAATTAAAACCAACTGTGTTTTTGATACATTTATTATGGACCGATGATACCGTATTCTGAATTTGTATTACTTTCTCTATTGCCTTTTTCCCTACAGCATGTAACTCTGTATATGTACCCCTAGTATGAACAGTTTTGTGTATACATGTGTTCTCTAGAATAAAAAAAATGAAAAAAAAATAAATAAAAAAGAGACTTGAGATGTACCCCAAGAGTTTCCTGGAAAATAGTACACATATGTAGTAGTACATAATATTGTAGCGAATTTGGGGGACAACCGCAGGAACCGCCGCAGCCGGGACCCGTATCTCCCGCACTGCGGGCGACAATCGCTCGACCTTTAGCCAATGACTAACGTGTCTACTTATTCATACACGTTACACTATGATTTCAGATGTAGCCATCGACTTGACAATCTACCTCTTCTTGGTGACAAACCAGTTGGTACTCACAGCTATAAACTTCTTTTTTTTTTTAAATCTGATACTGAGTGCCCTGGCAATCTTTTTCTTTTTCTTATTTTAATGGCGACTGGCAAATAGCAAAATTGTGCATTACTGCCACTAAGTGGTATGGCGTGTGGATCAGGATCCCCCCCTTTTTTTGTGCCGCCCATGGTCGTTGTAGTAGTTTTTAAGTTCCGGTCTCAGTGGTTATTTTCAGTTATTTTTTCTTTGTTTTTTCTTTTTTTTTTTACATTTCACGTTTGATAGGCCTTGTTACGTTTGTTAGATTAAAGCAAGTCAAGGCAAGGCAAGTCAAGTCAACTTTATTTGTATAGCCCAATATCACAAATTACAAATTTGCCTCAGCAACACAACATCCTGTCCTTAGACACTCTCGTCGGATAAGGAAGAACTTCCTAAAAAAAACGAAAGAAAAAAAATCACTCTATAACAGGGAGAAAAAAAATAGGAAGACACCTCAGGTGGAGCAACAGAGGAGAGCTTTCTCTCCCAAGACGAACAACGTGCAATGGATGTTGTGTTTACACAATTTACATAATACAACACTGAAAGAGCATAACAGAATTATAATGGAAATATAAAATTTATGAAGAATATGATGCGCAGGATGCCAAGCAGTGTCCAGACGCCACCGGAACAGCCCAAGACCTGAGCAACGACCAGCATCACCATGTAAAAAAAAAAAAGTAAGTATATTAGAATTGGTGCATTATTAATATATTAATAATATTCTAGTATACAAGCACAATATACTAGTATGTCAGTTTAGTTTATAGTATAGTTATTTAAGTATGATATTTTTTAAAAAATTATTTTTGTTTACCTGCTTCAAACTGGCCACAAAATTCACGTGGAGTTCCTTTTGGAAGAATAAGGATTCTTTTCTTTTCTATTTTATTCTTCTCTATGCTATTTCATTCTATTCTTCACGTGGAGTTCCTTTTGGAAGAATAAGGATTATTTGCTATTCTATTTCATTCTTTTGCTATGCTATGCTATTTCATTCTATTATTTTTTATTCTAGTTTATCCTTTTCTATTTTATTATTTCATATTCTATTTTGTTCTGTTTTGCTTTATTCTATATCGTACTTTCATTTTCCCTCTGAGGCGTGAAATCGACAACCTTCGACTGTAATCTCGTAGATGTTGGCTGTAATCTCGCGATATCCAGGCGGCGAGTGCCTGGTAGGAATAATGGCCGCCTTGGTAGTGATGGCTAGAACGGGGAAGAACACCAGGAGCGTATCGGAGCGTTTTAGCTGACCAGAAAACATCATTAATTAATGGTCTCTCCCTTCTACCTGACCCCGAGAACGGATGGGTAGAGGGGGTCTCTCCAAAAGACACAAGAAACGAAAGAGATTTAGGATCGGAGGATAACTGAGGAACGCTAACGCTAGCCGTGGTAGCTAACGACGCTAGCTGGCCGTCAACACGGCGGTCACTGCCGGGAACGAACCCGAGCAAACCCTCGACTATTGTCGGCCGGGGAGTAGCGGAGGACACGCTGAGAACAGGCTGGAGCGTTTGATCAAAAGACCTAGCCTGTCGCTAATATGAGCGGTCCGGGACAGGAGAGCGAACCAGAGGCGAAGGTCCTTCACATCAAACGACTGTACAGGTGAGTTAGCCGGGCCGTTTAGGCAGGCTGAGGTCGGTGCTAAGCTAGCGTTGTTTTGGGCTAGTAGCAGGCGACTACCGCTGGCCACAGGCTCCCTATTCTCAAGGATCTGCCGGGAGGATCGCAATTTTGATCAACTGCTCCCTGAATACAGAAAAAACCAACAAAAAAAAAGTTCGGAATATTTTTATTTTGTTAGGAGAAGGGTTAATTGTCAATGCTGTGGCCATTGTCGAATTCGTATTGCGCTATGGCAGTGCGTTACATTATGTACATTTATACAATAATACCATGGTCTAGTGCTTTTCATTAATGATATATTTATTATCGCTGTTTGGATAGTAGTTATTTAATGTTTGTCAGTATTAATTCAAATGGTTGTTGGTGAGTTGCCCTAACATCTACTTACTGAGAGAAACTGGTTAGATGAGTTCGTTGTTTTTTCCCGTTGGATCATTACCTTCTTTTTATCTATGCACTTTCACTTAACGTAAAAGCACATTGTATTTCAACGTACGAACCTTACTATATGGGCTGAATGAAGTTTAATTGACCTTTTCGCAAAGTTCCATCCCCCTTAGTTACTGTTGCTACGCCCGTCAAGCTTTTCAGGAAGTAGTCAGAAAACGCCAAAACATGAAGGAAGAAATCAGCGCATTCCCAGAGAAAATAAGTGATGTATTTTGGAGTAATTCCTCTTTAATATCATCCTGTGCAAGTCAGAAGGGGTTACAGTATACAAATACATTTAGAATATTAAAATTAACACCGAAGGGGACACGACTTTGAGGGTAAAGCTTACCAGTCGTAATCAAAGAATGAGAAAGCCCATCAACTAATTCTGAAACACACCCAGAATAAAATTGTGGACCAGTCATGCTCTTGAACTGCAGGGTAAGTTAAATAATTCAGCCATTGTTGGAATCTTTTTCATAATCCATTGTCATCATCCTCTGCAGTGCCACACTCACTGAAATTAAGGTTACAAGTGACATTCCAATAATGCTATACAATAAATGAATAACAATGAAGTTGAACAGTAACAATTCACTCTGTAAGCTTCAAAATCTTGACCCTGTGGCAAGATTGGTGTCACAGGAGGGTTTTGAGATGGAGGGACGGACACAGGTTAGGCGGTTTAACACAGACGTCTGAGTTTCTGTCTCTCTTTTCCCGCACGGGTTGGTGCACTCTGGTGTTGGAGCTGCCTTGCTCTCTCGTCGTGGAAATCTTGCGTTGCTCCCTTCTCGTTTCAAATTGTTCACCTTTATGGTTGTCAGTCAGTGTCAGTCCAGGATCCAGCCTTACTGTAGAATATAAAGGGCAGTTTGGCACACCTGAGGTTGATCAATAATCAGCCTGCTATCTTGTCTGCTCTCCCGCGACCCACGCCTGCTCTCTCTCCCCTTGCATCCTAGGCTAAACCACATCTCACTACCACATACCAAAGTTCCGTTTTTCACAAGAGGAACTTGCATTTTGAATACTGTTCGGATAAACTATACTGCTGAAAACCACTTGAACTTAATATTTTAAAACTTTGTTCTCAAAAAGTGCTTCCTGATATTTTTTCACGAATGATCAGTTCCACTTTTATCGAGTTTAGTCCAAGCAGGATTCCAGGTATGTTAGTGGGCTAGCTATTGCTGTATTAGGTATTTCTGGCCACAGACTACGCTGGTCACGTTTGTGAGTCAGTAATACATCGATCTGTTGATAATGATAATAATCATTGTGTGGGTAAAAGTATCAATAATAATACATTGGCTATATTAGCTGTTGATAATAACTAGATAACTAACTTAGTAGCAGTCGCAGAAAGTTGAATCTGTTCATCTGGACACAGCGTTTATTCATGAGAGAAACGTTTCATTTCAGTCTCAACTGACTGCAGGTATCCCCACACTTATAAACAGCACAGTGGCATAACGACCGAAAACAACAATCTGTTTCATATGGAAATTACTGTGACCATTAACTAGAGTTACAGTAGCCATGTGTACTATTCACAGACGATTGGGGAATAGTTGCATTCACAGCATTGTAAGATGGCGAAAAATCGAGGCAAATCCCACTAGTGGAATTGATCACAGCCATGGAATTGGCAATCCGTAACAATAACATTGCGGAAGCGGAGCAACTGTGGACGAAAGTTTCAGCCTGCCTGGGCAATGCGAAGGTGCTGCTGTCAAACACCAACAGAGGAATCTACTCACAACTCTTAAGTAAGGTCAATAACATCATCGTCCTTCCGGCGGACAAAGGCAGATGTACTGTTTTATTAAAGCAGACAGGCTATCATGAGAAATGTATGATGTTACGTAGCTACATAAATACTTATGAGCCCCTGAAACGAGATCCAGGGAGTGGTTACAAGAAAAAGGTGATAGGTTGTCTGAAGCTGTTAGAACAGGACAATGCTATTGTCAAAGTTTTATACCACAGATTATACCCAGGGGAAGCTACAACTATTCTGTATGGTTTATCTAAGATACATAAACAGTATGTGCCATTACTGCCTATTTTTAGTATGATTAACTCAGTGATCTATAGCATCTCTAAGTTTCTGGCATCTATTCTTAACCCGTTCATAGGCAGCAATAAACATCACATTCAGAACACTGGATTTTGTGGATAGGTTGAGGAACATCATTATTGAAAGAGGATGAAACAATGGTCTCTTATGATGTTACGTCTCTATTCACATGTGTTCCTGTTGATGAAGCAATGGAGGTAGTCCATGTCAAATTACAAGACGACCCCACCCTTAGTAATAGGACCACCCTTAACACTGACCAAGTGTGTCTGCTCCTGAAGCTGTGTCCATGTACTTTACATACAGGGGCAGTACTATAGGCAGAAGAATGGCTGTGCTACAGGTTCCCCAGTTTCACCTCTAGTGGCAAACTTGTATATCGAGGAAGTGGAAAAAAAGGGCTCTGGTGTCATATCCAGGGACACCACCTAACCATTGGTTCAGATTTGTGGATGACACCTGGGTTAAAATTAAATCTCAAGACCATATTAACTCTGTGGACAACCACATCAAGTTCACCAGGGAGGATGTGAAAAATGACAGATTAGCCTTCTTAGACTGTGAAATTGCAATTGGTGATGGGGACATTTGATTGTCGATGTTTACTGTAAACCAACACATACTGATCAGTACTTAAGGTTTGAATCTCATTATCCACTGGAGCACAAAATAGGAGTCATCAGGGTGCTGTACCAAAGATCTGACAACATCCCCACCAACACAACGGCCCGGGGAAGGGGAGAAATTTCATATTAAACAGGTCCTAGTTAAGTGTGGTTATCCTAACTGGCCGTTTGTCAAAGCCAGGAAGATAGCCAAACAGTGCACCAGCTGATTGAAGAGAGGCAGCAGCTGTCACCAGTGGTGATTCCATATGTGGTGGGAGTGTTGGAACAGTTGAGATGCGTATTTTCCAAACACCGCGTCTCAGTTGCTTTCAAACCCCAAAACACGCTGCACCAGAAATTGGTCCACCCCAAGGATCGGGTCCCTTGGCACAAACAGAGCAATATTTGAGCAAGATTATTGAGCATGCATAAAGACATAACTTAGTCCCAAATTTACTGTGGAGCAAACAATGGTATTTTCATTGATTTTGGTTGGATTAAACTGGCCATGGGATCTGCCACACTGCTTAATCCATTGTTGACTTCACTCTTCTTGCGTTTTGGATTTCGGGACGGGAAAGACAATTACATCCCCCTCCAAACTTTTCGGATACATAGTATCTGATTTGCAGGTCCCATAGGCATGCTGTTTCAGCATTTTGCTGTTTATTGAAAGCTTGACGGACCTCCCCCACATAGAAAACTGTGCTAAGGTAGAATTGGACAAGAACCGTTCTGGGGCGGGACTTTGTGAAATTGATTTGTAGTTGCCTGTCAAAGTACAGGTATTTGCCCTCTATTTTTCCCTCTTTATAATATACACCCTTTTCACTTGCATTCACTAGCCAGCGAAAAGGGTGGCAGTATTAGAGTCGTACAATGAAATGGTGGCCCTGTTTTCTGTTTGCGGCATAAGACGTTCTGTTTGCCACTCCTACTCTCCTAAAAAAACTTCGAAATCTCCTTGATTGGAGTGGCATGAGGTTGGTAACTTCAGCTGGTCATTATAAGCAAGAATTCAGTTCATCCACCTTTAGAGTTAATCAGTCAATCAAATAAACTCTTTGTCGCATGTTTCACACATTAGATTACAATGCAATGCACTTTACATGAAGTGAAAGTGCAGATGAAAAGAGGGAAACGGACAAAAGGGAACATCTGGCCATGCAGCTGTTCTCAGTAGGTCGATGTCTCGCTCATCTCGGGTTAATTTTCCTGCTTCCTCTAAGACCCAGTTCTTTTTCGGTGATAATCAGCTCCCTGGTTCTTGGATTTACAACCCAGTTCTTGTACTCTTACATCAGCTGTTGTGGTAATTGGCCTCAAACCCACCCAATAACGTCTTATCTTTGCTCTGGGACAAAATCCCTGCTTTTTTTTCCCAGTGGGACTCAAACCCCCAGTTCTGGGACTCTTTACCCAGGTAATTAATAAAGGTGAAGGTGATTAAAAATTAACCGGTCAGGTAAAAGTTGTGAAGCACTAAAATCTGCTGTGTTTATCAAACACACAGCATGGTCACCAGTGACAAGAGGTTAGCTCCTGAAATCACATTGACTAGCATTAGCAAACAGTGCATTTAAGTCAAGGAAATGAAACCAAGAATCCTGCCAAACCTGTATTGACTTGCTAATGTTATGCTGCGTCGTCATTCCTTTGATTGCAGGGATGTTTGCTGCCTACACACTGTTTAGCATGTATTTTTCACCTGTGTCATTTTGTTAATGCCTTCTTTTGCTTAACATCAATTTAGGGCTGTGGTGGAGTCTGTGCATAAGCTGGATGTCATCATTGGCAACAAAGTATCATACAGAGAGGTCTTCAAGCCAGAGAATATAAGCCTTCGTAACAAGTAAGGTCAAACAGGAATCTTTGAGAACTGTAACTTTGCCAGTAATGGTTACCTGTGTCCTCTGTGCAATCAGTAAAACGTGATCTGGCGCACAGTCATATATTCATATTTGATGTTTATGAACCCTGCCTTGTAAAGGCCTCTATAACTGCCTGCCTCCAGCTCAATGTACAGCTAGTCAATGCCTGTCTGATCGTTATCAGAGCTTATCCCCTCTGTATATTTATTTGATCCTTTTTTAAGAAGAAAGCAAATCTCACTTTAGTATTGAGTAATAAAATGCCACTTGTTAACCATACCTTAAATAAAGGTATGGTTAACACAGCAGCACAAACTGAGACTGATGCTGTTGTTGACCCCAATGTTTCTGCCTGGTTTTGAAGCTTGTAACAGAAGTCTCAGTGACATATATTTTGAAGAAAGAGAGTTACTGAGATTGAATGGTACAGTCTACATAAAATAAGTGTCTTTGACATATATCATGAAAATAACAATTCTTCCTTCTTTGATAGGTTCAAAGTGAAATTGCATGGTTTGGACACCAGTCTGTGAACTGTGGTTGTACACATATGCACATTGGGTTTTTTTTTATTGGTGTGTATTCATTGGAAGTCAGTCAACAGACTATGAGTACTCCACTAACCAACTAGTAATGAAGCTCTCTGACCAACTAACTTGTGTATGTGTTTGTGTCCAGGTTGAGGGAGCTGTGTGTGAAGCTGATGTTCCTCCACCCGGTTGACTATGGTCGCAAGGCTGAGGAGCTACTCTGGAGGAAGGTCTATTATGAGGTCATCCAGGTCATCAAAACCAACAAGAAGGTAAATGGTTGAGTGACTTTGCGTTTGTCATCCAACCAGTGGTGACTGTTAAAACATTTTGTCACAGACACGGGCAACACTTAAACGAGAAAAAAGGCAAAACTCACTTCAAAATGTTTTTTGTATGGAATTTAAACAACCATATGGAGAAAACCAGTTAAGTAAATGAATGTGTGTAGATATTATATACCAATGACTCTCGGATAGTCAGCAAAAAGTTTTGTATCCCACTGATTGTTCTGACCGTTTTATTGAAATCAGGGATGTAGTGTTTTAATTTGCTTGCATAAAAAAGCATAGCTTTGACTCCAAATCTGCAATATCTTAACTGTTTTACAAGATGTATCCTTAAAATTTGCTCTTGTTGGAATGTTAAACACTGACATCATGCCACTACATGCTCGAAAGTCATATATCAGCAACAGTCCCATTTGGTTAACATTGGTTACGCTTTGACTGCCTTCCTCACTATTTTTGTGCGGATGTCTTTTTTGACTATAGGAAAACACTAACGGTTAAAAAGGGTCACTGTTGCCAAATGCAATCCCTTACCCTTTCAATGACAGTACCACACTGTACTTGTTAAGATGCTTTGTGTATCTGTGTGAATCAAACCCCTCATCCTAGCAGATGGTCCTTTGTTCCATTTCATACTCATTATGCTTGGATAGTTTTTGGACTTTTGCTCTCTCAATAAAACTGAAAAGATGCGACCTGCAGATAAAAAGGCAAAACTGTCTCTCAGTCAAATAATTCACAATCAAATTTCAAAGCTTAAGAACATTTGGTAATTATTTAAAATCACAAGAATATTCAATAGATGATCTAACTAATAACATGACTTCCCTTCCTCTGTTGTGTCTCCTGCAGCACATACATAGTCGCAGTGCGCTGGAGTGTGCCTACAGGACCCATCTGATCGCTGGTGTGGGCTTCTACCAGCACCTGCTGCTCTACATCCAGTCTCACTACCAGCTGGAGCTACAGGACTGCATCGACTGGACTCATGTCACGGATCCGCTCATTGGTCAGACACAGTAGACACACACACACGTAGGGGGCACAGACAGCGTTGGCCTCAACACTAACTGTTGAAACACCCTATCTCCTTTTGCATGTGTCTCTATCACTATTACACTATCTTTGTATCTCTCATAAGGACATCATCAAATTCTATGCACTGTGTTTTGAAAAGTATGAAATCTCAGTACCAGAGTCTACTGCCACTACTTTCGGCTGCTCCCGTTAGGGGTCGTCACAGCGGATCATCCGTTTCCATTTCTTCCAGTCTTCTGCATCTTCCTCTGTCACACCAGCCACTTGCATGTCTTCCCTCACCACATCCATAAACCTCCTCTTTGGTCTTCCTCTTTTCCTCTTCCCTGGCAGCTCCATATTCAGCATCCCTCTCCCAATATAGCCAGCATCTCTCCTCCACACATGTCCAAGCCATCTCAATCTTGCCTCTCTTGCTTTGTCCAAACCATCCAACTTGAGCAGTCCCTCTAATATAATCATTCCTAATCCTGTCCTTCTTCGTCACTCCCAATGAAAATCTTAAGCATCTTCAACTCTGCCACCTCCAGCTCCGCCTCCTGTCTTTTCGTCAGTGCCACTGTCTCCAAACCATATAACATAGCTGGTCTCACAACCATCTTGTAAACCTTCTCTTTAACTCTTGCTGGTACCCTTCTGTCGCAAATCACTCCTGACACTCTTCTCCACCCACTCCACCCTGCCTGCACTCTCTTCTTCACCTCTCTCCTGCACTCCCCGTTACTTTGAACAGTTGACCCCAAATATTTCCACTCATATGCCTCATCACCTCTACTCCTTGCATCTTCAGCTCACTATCCTCCCTCTCATTCACGCGTAGGTATTCCGTCTTGCTCCTACTGACTTTCATTCCTCTTCTCTCCAGTGCATACCTCCACCTCTCCAGGCTCTCCTCAACCTGCACCCTACTATCTCTACAGATCACAATGTCATCCGCAGACATCATCGTCCATGGAGACTCCTGCCTGATCTCGTCCGTCAACCTGTCCATCACCATTGCAAACAAGAAAGGGCTCAGAGCCGATCCTTGATGTAATCCCACCTCCACCTTGAACCCATCTGTCATTCCAACTGCACACCTCACCATTGGCACACTTCCCCTCATACATATCCTGCACCACTCCGACATACTTCTCTGCAACTCCCAACTTCCTCATATAATACCATACCTCCTCTCTCGACACCCTGTCCTATGCTTTCTCTTAATCTACCAAGACACAATTTAACTCCCTCTGATCTTCTCTATACATCTCAGTCAACATTCTCAAAGCAAACATCGCATCTGTGGTGCTCTTTCGTGGCATGAAACCATACTGCTGCTCGCTAATCATCACCTCTCCTCTTAACCTAGCTTCTATTACTCTTTCCCATATCTTCATGCTGTGGCTGATCAACTTTATACCTCTGTAGTTGTTACAGTTGTGCATATCGCCCTTGTTCTTGAAAATCAGTACCAGTATGCTTCTTCTCCACTCCTCAGGTATCCTCTCATTTTCCAAGATTGTGTTATACAGTCTAGTTAAAAACCCCACTGCCATCTCTCCTAAACACCTTCATGCCTCCACACTTATGTCATCAAGACCAGCTGCCTTTCCACTCTTCATCCTCTTCATAGCTGCCCTCACTTCTTCCTTGTTAATCCACTGCACTTCCTGATTTACTATCCCCACATCATCCAACCTTCTCTCGCTCTCATTTTCTTCATTCATCAGCCCCTCAAAGTACTCCTTCCACCTTCTTAGCACACTCCTCGGTTGTCAGCACATTTCCATCTCTATCCTTGATTGCCCTAACTTGCTGCACATCCTTTGCAGCTCGGTCCCTCTGTCTAGCCAATCTGTAGAAGTCCTTTTCTCCTTCCTTAGTGTCTAACTTGTCATACAACTCACCATGCGCCTTTGCCTTTGCCACCTCTCTCTTTGCTTTAAGCTGCATCTCCTTGTACTCCTGTCTACTTTCTTCATTTCTCTGACTATCCCACTTCTTCTTTGCCAACCTCTTCCTCTGTATAATTTGCTGTACTTCCTCACGCCACCACCAAGTCTGCTTGTCTTCCTTCCTCTGTCCTGATGACGCACCAAGTACCTTCCTAGCTGTCTCCCTCACTATTTCTGCAGTGGTTTTCCAGCCATCTGGCAACTCTTCACTACCACCCAGTGCCTGTCTTAACTCCTGCCTGAACTCCACACAACAGTCTTCCTTCTTCAACTTCCACCATTTGATCTTCGGCTGTGTCTTCACTCGCTTCCTCATCTTGGTCTCCAAAGTCATCCTACAAACCACCATCCGATGCTGCCTAGCTACGTTCTCCCCTGTCACCACCTTGCAGTCTCCAATCCCTTTTAGATCGCGCCTTCTACATAAGATATAGTCCACCTGTGTGCACTTTCCTCCACGTCACCCTGTGTTCCTCCCTCTTCTTGAAATATGTATTCACCACAGCCATTTCTATCCTTTTCGCAAAATGGACCACCATCTGTCCTTCCACATTTCTCTCCTTGACTCCATACCTTCCCATCACCTCCTCATCACCTCTGTTCCCTTCACCAACATGTCCATTGAAGTCCGCTCCAATCACCACTCTCTCCTCCTTGGGTACCCTCTCCACCACATCGTCCAACTCACTCCAGAATTCTTCTTTTTCGTCCATCTCACACCCAACTTGCGGGGCATATGTGCTGATAACATTCAGCAATACACCTTCGATTTCCAGCTTCATACTCATCACTCTGTCTGACACTCTCTTCACCTCCAGCACGCTCTTGACATACTCTTCCTTCAGAATTACCCCTACCTCATTTCTCCTCCCATTCGCACCATGGTAGAAGAATTTGAACCCACCTCCGATACTCCTGGCCTTACTCCCCTTCCACCTGGTCTCTTGCGCACACAGTATGCCTACCTTTCTTCTTTCCATCATATCAGCCAACTCTCTCCCTTTACCAGTTATAGTGCCAACATTCAAAGTTCCGACTCTCACCTCCACACGCCTACCCTTCCTTCTCTCTAGCTGCCTCTGGATATACCTTCCCCCTCTCCTACTCCTTCGCCCAACAGTAGCATAGTTTCCACCGGCACCCTGCTGGTTAACAGTACCGGTGGTGGTCGTTGGTAACCCGGGCCTCGACCGATCCGGTATGGAAATTTATGATCCGCATATTTGATTTGGCAAAGATTTTACGCCGGATGCCCTCCCTGACGCAACCCTCCCCATTTGTCCGGGCTTGGGACCGGCACTAAGAATGCACTGGCTTGTGCATCCTCAGTGG